>NC_048588.1:7405552-7473052 GCF_013265735.2 Oncorhynchus mykiss | reverse complement strand
GACCAACCAGTGCCCCCCCACATTGACTGTGTACCGGTACCCCCTGTATATAGCCTCACTTATTATTTTACTGCTGCTGTTTAATTATGTTACTTTTATTTTCTTCTTATCTATTTTTAACTTAACACTTATTATTATTTTTCTTAACTTCTTAAAGCATTGTTGGTTAAGGGCTTGTAAGTAAGCATTTCACTTTAAAGGTTGTATTCGACGCATTTGGCAAATAACATTTGATTTGATTTGATTTACTGAGCAAAATCCACTTGCCATTCTCCAAACAATGTCTCTCATTCCCTGAGTCGCTGGGCCAAGAGCAGCTGCTTCTTACGGTGTTTTCATAATTACTAAATATGACTGAGCTCCTGGGGGGACGTCAGCCCTGTTGCAGCGCCGCTCGGCTCTGCTCAGGTCGTAAATGTCAGACGGGACTAGTGGGACGAACCAGGTGAGTTCACAAACTTTGTTGTGCCCTGCTTATCCACGACAAGTGTTTGTCATCGTACCTTAATCCCCCTAACCCTCTAGTCTGCTGTGCTTCTGCTTGCTTTCAGCCGTATCAGTGTAGTATAGAGAGAGAGGGGCCCAATGAAGTCATTGCGAGTGGTGCATGGCGCTTGACGAAATGAACTCACGGATGTTTGTGGTTCAGCTCTGGACCTCACCGGGCTGCTGAAGAAAGGGCTCTTTGATGTAAAACCGAGATCCCCGATAGCGATAACCAGCAGTATTGCGCAATCCAGTAGTAGTGAGACAAAAGCAGGAAGTCAGAGAGACAAACAAAAAAAGTGACACATGCATAGTCACACGCCTGTTCCTACAGTCTGCACTGGCTTCATTTCAGGGAATCGTGTTGGGCCCCATATGACATGATGACACTTGCTGTATAACGTGTGTCATTCATGACCAACTCCTGGTGATGCTATCCAGACGGTGGGATCCAGAGATACTGTCTGTGCTGCACCCTGTCTTATACAGAGTTTCAGTTAGCCTTGGAATCCTAACCGAGTCCAGACTATTAAGGTAACAATAGTGAAACGTAACATGGATTCAGTAGCATGAGCGGAAACAGTCAAGATTTCGATTTCCATTTCAGTCTGGGGATCAGTGAGAGAGGACAGAGGAAAGAGGTTGTGAGTTTTGAGGGGTAAAGTATGATGATCTCTGACCTCAGAGTACTGGAAGCAGGTCAGTTTCTACAGTACCTTTGCTTATTCTATTCTTGACATCACCACGTCAATGTATCAGTCAACCTATTATCACAGCGGTCGATTCATTAAGTTAGTAATAACCTCAGGTTAACCCATAACTAAAGTCTCAGGTGATTCGGCAGCTGCTCAATTAAGTTCTGGATCCATTCGTGTTCAAAGAAGAGATGAAGAGATGCTAGAACGAGGAGAGGAACCGGAATGAGGATCTCCACCCTCTCTCTTTGCGGGAAAGTCTATGGGCCGTCTGTCCCCTCCCCTTCTGAAATTCGAAAGATGCTAGCACCAGCGAAATCAAATAACCAGTGACAGAAAAACCCAAGCACCGGAACTATTGCTGCTCGTTAGCTATCAGTGGCCATAGTATAAAGATATAAATGGTGCTGTAGATCTGTTTACGTAGTCTGCCCATTAAGATGAAGTTAGTAAGTATAGTAATTGGCGTGTAGTATCAACATTATTAATCTCTTCAGAGGGTGCCAGGCTAAACCCCATTCCTATGTCCCCTGTAACTTCTCCTCGCTTCTCCTCCCCCCACCCCTCTAAGTGATGGTTTTGAGCTGTAAACATTAACGAGGACCGCTGAAGCTTGCCCACAGAGCAGGGCTGCGTCACTACGCTATTAAAAACTATACACAAACATGTCTGTCCACTCTCTCTCTCTTTCTTCCTCCACTCAACCTCCCGTTAAAACTCCCAGTGCCCACATGGAGGCTAGCACTAGTCTGAACTAGACAAGCCCTCCTCAGCCAGAGAAAATGCCATGCAAGCACCCCTTTGTCTTCATGTGTTTACGAAGTGTCGCAGGGTAGGAGTGCTGATCTAGAATCAGGTCCCCCCTCTTATTAAAAAAAAATAAATGTAACCTTTATTTAACTATGCAAGTCAGTTAAGAACAAATTCTTATTTACAATGACGGCCCACCCCGGCCAAACCCGGGCCAATTTTGCGCCTCCCTATGGGACTCCCAATCACAGCCGGTTGCGATACAGCCTGGATTCAAACCAGGGTGTCTGTAGTGACCTCTAGCACTGAGATGCAGTGCCTTAGACTGCTGCGCCACTCAAGAGCCTTTATTCATTATGATTTACAAAGCAAAACAGATGCTAGATCAGCATTCCTACTCTGAGATGCTTTGTGAATACAGGCCCAGAGGTGCATGCACTCAGCACGACACAACATTGTGGAACGTTCGGACCGAAATACTGTATATGAACAAACATGCCTCTCTGATATGTAAGGGATCACGTCAGCTCTATTCATGATATTTCTAAAATCGGCAATGTTCCAGAACATTTGCCTACTGAACGTGCCCCAGACGTCTGACTGAGGGATGGACTGGGCAATCTCACTAGGTAGGGAGGAAGAGACTGAAGGAATGTCCCGGCTGACTCTCCTGTCTCCTGGGAAAAGATAAAATACCTGCTGGCATTTTGACCACAGAGACGGCCCGTTGATCCTGCTGATCCTTCCAAAACAAAAGCCCTCTCTCTTTACCATGTCGGCTGTGCTGTGGTTTCCCCGAAAACAAGCCTGCATGGATGTGATGACATCAGAGTTTCCATGGGAACCCTGCAGCCCAAAAAGAATAACAGGCAGCTGATGATGTCATCGTCACATCAAAGTAAATGTAATTAAGTGCACATGGAGCCAAGACAGAGAGCGAGAGAGAGAAAGATGCACTCAGAAAAAGGTGCCATCTAGAACCTTAAAGGGTTATTTTGCTGTTCCCATAGGATAACTCTTTGAATAACCCTTTTTGGTTCCAGGTAGAACTCTTTTGGGTACCATGTAGTTCTACCTGGAACCAAAAAGGGTTCTCCTATGGGCACAGCAAAAAAAAACATTTGGAACCCTTTTTTCTAAGAGTGTAGAGAAGAGAGAAAGAGATAGAAAGAGTGAGAAAGAGAGAGAGAGAAGTATGCTAATAAAATGTATTTCATGTTACCAGCGTTTAATGTTTATTGCACGGTTTCTGAGCTAGGTGCAGAGACATCCCGTGATGAGGTGGATTGAGAGGTTGGCTGATTACCATTATACGGCAGGGGATGCATAACTCCAACCTTGTAAAACACCTCTACACTGAACATCCCCCTATGCAATGCATGAGAAGGTGACAAATAGAATCAGATCCCTATAGGGGAGTTTAACTTAATCTGAATAGCAAATATAGTCACATATCCACCATACATAGCCTAAAGATAAGTGGGCTAGTACTGTCTTATATGCTAGCAGAGTGATACCGGTGGTCTGGGAGAACTTGAGCATAGAGAAATGCTATGAGAAGTGGAGGAGGTGTGGAGGAGAGAAAGAAGTGGGGGGGGGGCACAAACCCCAGCCAACCTCCTGAGATCACTGACTCCGGATAATTACAGCCCCCCCCCCCCTCCCAGAGTCAGGATGGACTGAGCCCGTATCCACACACATGCAGACACACACATTGACGCAAACACATGCTCGCAAACACACACACAAGAACATTTTGATTTGACATGTTAGCAAAAACACAAGATTGCACACATGCACGTGTAGCGCATGGGGATGTGTAAAACATACTCCTCAGCTTGAAGTGTCGCCACTTGCACAGCTGAATTGGTACGTTTTCGGTGGGGCTGACTGGTAAAATGCTTCGGGAGTGCAAGGCAGAGGTCTGGGAGTTCAAGCCTTGATGTGAGCTGAATCAGGAGGAAGTGGTACTCGCTAAGCAGTCAGCGCAACATCCATTACACACACACACACACACACACACACACACACACACACACACACACACACACACACACACACACACACACACACACACACACACACACACACACACACACACACACACACACACACGCGCGTCGCTCTGTCATACGCACAATAAATACAAATACACATCACATTTAAGACATCCTCAGAGACAGGAAAAGACAATGACCAGACACACACATGCTCAGTGGAAAATCATGACTGTCACCTCCTTGGGCCTGCACAAGGGGAAACAGACTAAACCCTACTATCAACACACAGTGTATTGTCTCCAAGAGGCTGGATGCAATTGTGAGAGCTGGAGTGCATGTGAAGGACCATGATACACACAAGGGAACACACGCACAGGAACACACATGCTGAAATGCTATCAGTCTGTGTGCAGCTTCAACAAAAAACGGATACTTCAGTGATGATGGATTGTCAAGGAAGTGAGCAGTGCTGATGTCATACTCCCAGGCCGAGCCAAAACACATCTCTGTCATATCCATCAATTGTTCCCCACAATCTCCTCTCCTATATCGAAACCTCACAACCTTCTCCCAGGCCTCTCTCTGGCAGCCAGACAGGCCCTGATTCAGCATGACATCACCCTCTCCTTTCTGTGCCCACAGGGCCCTTAAGAACACACACATATACACACACAGGGACATAGAGAGAAGATGAGCAGGAAAAATAAAAGGTTGTCCGCCTGTCAAAGACTAACGTTTTTTCACTTAAAGACCCTGAAGTGAGGTTTGGAAACAACATCACTATTTGTCCTGGCAATGAAGGTCTGTCTACTGGAGCATTCACGGGGAAAAAAAAGGAGAATGGTTTTTCGTTGAAGTTGTCCACTTTGAAAACCCTTTGGCTTCTCCCTCAGAGTTGCTTGAGGACACAGTAGCACTGTGGCAAGGATGCACAAGATACGTTCTTTTAAGGACCTATCTAAGGCTACTTAACCCTGTAGAAACTCTGGAATCACACCTTGTTGGCATAAAGACACCCACAATCTCTCTTTTTTATCTCTGTCCATTTCTGAAGTGCACCAACGTGCGTTCAGTCCTTGCACACCATACAATGGAGGGTGTCATTCCAAAACACCCCTTCACCGTAGCGAACCTGGTTCGTTACCGAGGCAGTTGAACCTTAAAATGATTGAGCGTGACTTTCACCACGAAATAATCTTCCACAGTTTGACAAAGCTACATCAGGGGGAAACAGCTACTCAAATGAAAAACCTTTCATTATGGCGTTAGCTATTTTCTGCAGTGACTCAGAGCCCATTGAAGCTCAGTATTCTCAGTGCTTCTGGGGCCTGTGCAGTACAGGTGAATGGTGTGTGTGTGTGTGTGTGTGTGTGTGTGTGTGAGTGAGTGTGTAAAATGTAGGATTGTCTGAGCACAAACATTGCTACTTCTTTTGGCAATGCATGAAGCAGAGTTAGGAAACAGGAATGGTAGGAGAGGCAAAGAACCCAAAGATCCTTCCTCACTCACACCCCCCAAAAAGGCTTTTGATTTGTTGTGAATCCAGCGGTTTGTGTGTGTGTTCGCACATGAGGCAGACTGCCTCTGCCAACTCCTGATGAAAGTGTTGCTGAGGAGGAGATTGATTACTGTAAAACAGAGATGTGCCTCAGCTTACCTGTGTGCTTGTGTGTGTGTGGTGGGGGAGGGGGTATGGTGAACATATGACATATGTCTGTGGCACAGGTGAGAGCTCCAGCTGAAATTTGACAATAAACTACAGTTTGTAATGAAATACAGGAATGTGTTTTTACCGGTTACTGCCACATCACTGAGCTTTCTACATAGCTGTGTCTGTTCGAATACCCATACTAACATACTGTATACTACATACTTAATGAGTATATACCACAATCTACATACTATTAGTTCATTTTAGTATACTGTAAACAAACGTTTCAGTTGAGCGTACTAGCGCTTCACCTGTCTACAGTTGATGCTGTTGCTATATGCAACCTCTCGCTAGTTTGTTAGCATAACAAATGACTAGCTAGACATTTTACGATGTTGGGTGGGTTCATAATTTCAATCTGGAGCGCGCAACAATTTAATTACGCAGATTTTTTTGTTGGTGTTGAGCGTAAATGTATCAGTTATTCTGCGCTCCGGCACACAGACGAGACCAGAGGGCTCCGAAATCAGAGTAGATAGCCATAATTAACAATGCCCATTGAGAACGCACAACAACTATACCACTTAGCTAAGAATGACAGGAATAATCAAGTCAAATAATGTTGGGGGGTTAGTTAGATAGCATATAGCTAATATACTGACAAGTTTGATGTATTAGTAGCCAACTAACATTAGATAGTTAGCTAACAAACCTGTACAAACTGCTGTAATGATATGTTGTGTGGTTTGTAAGGATAGCGTAGCTAACAAATTGTCAGCCAACACAATGTGTAAGGCAAGTTATTTGAAAAGTAATTACTTTATTACATTGCTCAACATTTTCTTAACATTTGTCATAATTAGTTAAAGCAATGAATTTGTATCCGCTCTCGTTGGACTTCGGCTGCATATTTTTCGCCATTTTCTTCAAATCTGAAAATGATGTGAAGCCACGGCAATTTTCTGAAGAATTGCATGATGGGCCCTAAAACCACGAAAATAATGTCATCTGTTTGTATACTTCATATTTAGTCGAATGTGGGAAGACATCCGGGAACTGTTAGCATACTAACTATATCCATACTATGACCAATAAGCATACTATATACTCAATTTACGTCACAAATAGTACGGTTAGTGCGGTTAGTATGAGTATATGAACACAGCCCATGTCTTAGGTCTGAATGAGATGTTTCTACAGAGATGAAGCCGAGTGATCAGACAGCGGTGTTGACACTGTGTCTATGGTGGGTCTGTTAAGCATGAAACACACTGAGAATCTCACTGCCTTTATTGTCCCCATTATCATTACATTTTTTGGTACTTTTCGTTTTCCCCTTTCGTGATATCCAAATTGGTAGTTACAGCTTTGTCCCATCGCTGCAACTCCCGTACGTGCGTCCTCCGAAACACGATCATGCCAAGCCGCACTGCTTCTTGAAACACTGTTTGCTTAACCCATCAATGTGTCTGAGGAAACACCGTGCAACTGGCGCCCGAAGTCAGCATGCATGTGCCCAGCCTGCCACAAGGAGTCGCTAAAGCGAGATGGGACAAGGACATCCCGGCCGGCCAAACCCTCCCCTAGCCCAGATGACGCTGGGCCAATTGTGTGCCGCCTTACGGGTCTCCTGGTCGCGGCACAGCCTGGGATCGAACCCGGGTCTGTAGTGACGCCTCAAGCACCGCGATGCAGTGCCTTAGACCGCTGCGCCTCTCGGGGGGCCCATCGTACATTTTTAAAGACAAAAAAATGGACAATACAAAATTCATAATGTTACATACAGTATATACCAATGAAAGAGACTAGCCTGCTGGCTTTACTGGTGGATAGGAATATTAGCCCGAACTGTTTAGGAGGGATATCACACCTGGCAGAAATGATTATCTAATTCTGTTTAACCTGCCAGGGAGTGTTCTATACCTCAAATCAAAGTTTATTTGTCTGGGGTCTTTGACAACTTTTTTGGCTTTCCTCTGACACCGCCTGGTATAGAGGTCCTGGGTGGCAGGCAGCTTTGCCCCAGTGATGTACTGGGTCGTACGCACTACCCTCTGAAGTGCCTTGCGGTCGGAGGCCAAGCAATTGCGTACCAGGCAGTGATGCAACCGGTCAGGATACTCTCGATGTTGCAGCTGTAGAACCTTTTGAGGATCTCAGGACACATGACAAATCTTTTTAGTTTCCTGAGGGGGAATAGGCTTTGTCGTGCCCTCTTCACGACTGTCTCAGTGTGTTTGGACCAATCTAGTTTGTTGTTGATGTGGACACCAAGGAATTTGAAGCTCTCAACCTGCCCCACTACAGCCCCGTCGATGAGAATGGGGACATGCTTAGTGCTCCTTTTCCTGTAGTCCACAATCATCTCTTTAGTCTTGGTTACATTGAGGGATAGGTTGTTATTCTGGCACCACCCGGCCAGGTCTCTGACCTCTTCCATATAGGCTGTCTCGTCGTTGTCGGTGATCAGGCCTACCACTGTTGTGTCTTCAGCAAACTTAATGATGGTGTTGGAGTCGTGCCTGGCCATGCAGTCGTGGGTGAACAGGGAGTACAGGAGGGGACTGAGCACGCACCCCTGGGGAGCTCCAGTGTTGAGGATCGGCGTGGCAGATGTGTTGCTACCTACCCTCACCACCTGGGGGCGGCCTGTCAGGATGTCCAGGATCCAGTTGCAGAGGGAGGTGTTTAGTCCCAGGATCCTTAGCTTGGTGATGAGCTTTGAGGGTACTATGGTGTTGAACGCTGAGCTGCAGTCAATGAACAGCATTCTCACATAGGTGTTCCTTTTGTCCAGGTGGGAAAGGGCAGTGTGGAGTGCAATAGAGATTGCATCATCTGTGGATCTGTTTGGGCGGTATGCAAATTGGAGTGGGTCTAGGGTTTCTGGGATAATGGTGTTGATGTGAACCATGACCAGCCTTTCAAAGCACTTCATGGCTACGGACGTGAGTGCTACGGGTCTGTAGTCATTTAGGCAGGTTGCCTTTGTGTTCTTGGGCACTGGGACTATGGTGGTCTGCTTGAAGCATGTTGGTATTACAGACTCAAATCAGGGACATGTTCAAATGTCAGTGAAGACACCTGCCAGTTGGTCAGCACATGCCCGGAGCATACGTCCTGGTAATCCGTCTGGCCCCGCAGCCTTGTGTATGTTGACCTTAAAGGTCTTACTCACGTCGGCTATGGAGAGCGTGATCACACAGTCGTCTGGAACAGCTGGTGCTTTCATGCATGCCTCAGTATTGCTTGCCTCGAAGCGAGCATAGAAGTGATTTAGCTCGTCTGGTGGGCTCGTATCACTGGGCAGCTCGCGGCTGTGCTTCCCTTTGTAGTCTGTAATAGTTTGCAAGCCCTGCCACATCCGATGAGCGTCGCAGCCGGTGTAGTATGGTTCAATCTTAGCCCCGTATTGACGCTTTGCCTGTTTGATGGTTCGTCGCAGGACATAGCGAGATTTCTTGTAAGCTTCCGGGTTAGAGTCCCACACCTTGAAATCGACAGCTCTACCCTTTAGCTCAGTGAGAATGTTGCCTGTAATCCATGGCTTCTGGTTGGGGTATGTACGTACAGTCACTGTGAGGACAACGTCCTCAATGCACTTATTGATAAAGTCAGTGACTGATGTGGTGTATTCCTCAATGTCATTGGAAGAATCCCGGAACATGTTCGAGTCTGTGATAGCAAAGCAGTCCTGTAGTTTAGCATCTGCTTCATCTGACCATTTTTTTATAGACCGAGTCACTGGTACTTCCTGCTTTAATTTTAGCTTGTAAGCAGGAATCAGGAGGATAGAGTTGTGGTCGGATTTACCAAATGGAGGGAGAGGGAGAGCTTTGTACACGTCTCTGTGTGTGGAGTACAGGTGATCTAGAATTTTTTTCCCCTCTGGTTGCACATTTAACATGTTGATAGAGATTTGGTAGAACTGATTTAAGTTTCCCTGCATTAAAGTCTCCGGCCACTAGGAGCGCCGCCTCTGGGTGAGTGGTTTCCTGTTTGCTTATTTCCTTATACAGCTGACTGAGTGTGGTCTTATTGCCAGCATCTGTCTGTGGTGGTAAATAAACAGCCACAAAAAGTATAGCTGAGAACTCTCTCGGCAAGTAGTGTGGCCTGCAGTTTATCACAATATACTCAACTTCAGGCGAGCAAAATCTAGAGACTTCCTTAGATTTCGTGCACCAGCTGTTTACAAATATGCACAGACCGCCCAACCCCCCTCGTCTTACGGAGTGTGCTGTTCTATCCTGCCGGTGCAGAGTGTATCCTGCTAGCTGAATATCCATGTCGTCCTTCAGCCACGATTCCGCAAAGCATAGGATATTACAGTTTTTGATGTCCCTTTGGTAGGATGTTCGTGATCTTACCTCGTCTAGTTTATTGTCCAATGATTGCATGTTGGCAAGTAATTTTGACGGTAACGGCAGCTTTCCCAACGGCAACTCTCCTAGCAGCTTTCCTACCTGCACCCAGAGGGGAGTAGTTCAAAGTTCAGGTACAGGGGGTGGCTTAGGTCTAAAATTATTTTGTGAGTCTTGCTGAGGGCTCTGACTTTAAAGATCTCATCACCTTGTTTGCTGTGGTGATAATCCTTCTCAGCATATTGTTCTGGCTGACAGTGGCATTGCCAAACCAACAAACAACGCAAAAAGTTGTAATACTCTCAATGAAAACAGAGTAAAACAGAGTCAGTATAGTACAGTCAACTGCTGTACAAGTACAGTCCCTGCTGACTATTTTTGTAGATCTGGTCTGTACATACAAGAGGACACTCAGATATTTGTATTCCTCTACAACATTTGTATTCCTCTACAATGTTCTGACCTCTGATAGCTGTTGCAGAGGTGGGTGTTGTTTGCTTCCTGAAGTCTGTCTATGCACATCTCTTTGGTCTTGTTGGTATTGAGGACTAAGTGTGATTCATCACACCTCTCTACAAAGTAATTTAGGACTGGGCCATGACAGTGGGAGGCCGTTCCATCTCTTGCTAGAACAAAAACGGTACCTGCTTCGTGCGAATCCAGTAGCGACTAACTTTCTGATTCTACTTGTAGAATAGCAACGCTTGTCAGTGGCCAACAACTTGAGAGCCCCACCCCTCATGTGGGAGAGCACGAACCCCCATGTGGGAGAGCCCAACCCACCATGTGGGAGAGCACGAACCCCCATGTGGGAGAGCACGAACCCCCATGTGGGAGAGCACAAACCGCCATGTGGGAGAGCACGAACCGCCATGTGGGGGAGCACGAACCCCCATGTGGGGGAGCTAACAATTAATTTGGTATTTTTCAAAAGAGAGCATTTTCTGCGTACATCCACGGATGAGCCTGTCACACTTCATTTCATATCCAATGTAGGCTAAGGGATGGCAGATAGCTAAGTGGACAGATGCAATGCACACAATACTTCCTTCAAGCCTGCTAACCACTGTAGTTAGTATTGACATTGTAATTAAATCACAATGGATTAGCTAGTTTCCATGAAACAGCTGCCTGTGTTAGCTGCCGAGTTGTGCAGTGCAGTGTCCATAGCTAGCTAGCTATGTTGTGCTAGCTAGCGAATATGCTAACATTAACTAGCTAGCTAAACATTTGGCTATGGGCTGGCACTGGCACTGGCAATATGGGATTATGGAGAGTGAATTATATTGTTTCTTCGTCATCTTGCTTGGTAGTCATCTAGTTGTGGCCATCTGGCTACTATCAACAAGGGCTTTCTACAAAATAGCAAAATGAAGCGCAGATACAGTGCCTTGCGAAAGTATTCGGCCTCCTTGAACTTTGCGACCTTTTGCCACATTTCAGGCTTCAAACATAAAGATATAAAACTGTATTTTTTTGTGAAGAATCAACAACAAGTGGGACACAATCATGAAGTGGAACGACATTTATTGGATATTTCAAACTTTTTTAACAAATCAAAAACTGAAAAATTGGGCGTGCAAAATTATTCAGCCCCTTTACTTTCAGTGCAGCAAACTCTCTCCAGAAGTTCAGTGAGGATCTCTGAATGATCCAATGTTGCCCTAAATGACTAATGATGATACATACAATCCACCTGTGTGTAATCAAGTCTCCGTATAAATGCACCTGCACTGTGATAGTCTCAGAGGTCCGTTAAAAGCGCAGAGAGCATCATGAATAACAAGGAACACACCAGGCAGGTCCGAGATACTGTGAAGAAGTTTAAAGCCGGATTTGGATACAAAAAGATTTCCCAAGCTTTAAACATCCCAAGGAGCACTGTGCAAGCGATAATATTGAAATGGAAGGAGTATCAGACCACTGCAAATCTACCAAGACCTGGCCGTCCCTCTAAACTTTCAGCTCATACAAGGAGAAGACTGATAAGAGATGCAGCCAAGAGGCCCATGATCACTCTGGATGAACTGCAGAGATCTACAGCTGAGGTGGGAGACTCTGTCCATAGGACAACAATCAGTCGTATATTGCACAAATCTGGCCTTTATGGAAGAGTGGCAAGAAGAAAGCCATTTCTTAAAGATATCCATAAAAAGTGTTGTTTAAAGTTTGCCACAAGCCACCTGGGAGACACACCAAACATGTGGAAGAAGGTGCTCTGGTCAGATGAAACCAAAATTGAACTTTTTGGCAACAATGCAAAACGTTATGTTTGGCGTAAAAGCAACACAGCTGAACACACCATCCCCACTGTCAAACATGGTGGAGGCAGCATCATGGTTTGGGCCTGCTTTTCTTCAGCAGGGACAGGGAAGATGGTTAAAATTGATGGGAAGATGGATGGAGCCAAATACAGGACCATTCTGGAAGAAAACCTGATGGAGTCTGCAAAAGACCTGAGACTGGGATGGAGATTTGTCTTCCAACAAGACAATGATCCAAAACATAAAGCAAAATCTACAATGGAATGGTTCAAAAATAAACATATCCAGGTGTTAGAATGGCCAAGTCAAAGTCCAGACCTGAATCCAATCGAGAATCTGTGGAAAGAACTGAAAACTGCAGTTCACAAATGCTCTCCATCCAACTTCACTGAGCTCGAGCTGTTTTGCAAGGAGGAATGGGAAACCATTTCAGTCTCTCGATGTGCAAAACTGATAGAGACATACCCCAAGCGACTTACAGCTGTAATCGCAGCAAAAGGTGGCGCTACAAAGTATTAACTTAAGGGGGCTGAATAATTTTGCACGCCCAATTTTTCAGTTTTTGATTTGTTAAAAACGTTTGAAATATCCAATAAATGTCGTTCCACTTCATGATTGTGTCCCACTTGTTGATGATTCTTCACAAAAAAATACAGTTTTATATATTTATGTTTGAAACCTGAAATGTGGCAAAAGGTCGCAAAGTTCAAGGGGGCTGAATACTTTCGCAAGGCACTGTAGCTTGGAATCTAGACCATAAGCAATATGTACATATATGCATTTCTAAACAACGCTACTGCCACCTTCTGGTTGGGAGTATTTTAACAAGGCTGAGTGGCTGACAACTTCCAAGGTCTTTGCTGTGTGGACACATAAGAGATTGACTGCCTACATTCTGTTCAGAGGTGTCAAGTATTGTCGGCAGGCAAACGTTTGGCAATCCTACCAGTGTGTCTGAGCTTTTAGAGGAGGGGAGACACCCTTCTGTGTGTCTGCCACAGCTGAAGACCAACACAGAGGTGAAGGGCTGTTGGTCTGAGAGGAGGAGTGAAAAGAAAGGCAGGGGGAGAGATCAGGGCCTAATGTGCTTCAACAGTCCAGAGAGAGGAGTGTGAGAAAGCCATCAAGGAGACCACACCTCTGTTCAAATGAAGAAGCACCAGTAACCACAGCGACCTCTGCTTCCTCCCCTCCATGTCCACCTCTGGCCCCTCCCTACTATCCCCTCCCCCATACCCTCACTACCACTGGTGGTCCTGGAGGTAGAGCTCAGTGTTGCCAGATTGGGTTGTTTTTAAACCCCCCGAAAAAAATGTGATGCAAGAAAACAAACCCAGCCCACCCAGCTCACAGACCAAGCTTCTAAAATGTGGCTACTCTTTAGTGGATTGAGCAGGATTTTGGTTCTGATTGTGCTAGAAAGTGTCAATAGAAAACGGGCAACAATAGTGGAGCTATACCGGCTTTGGGATGGGGAAGAAACCCAGCCAGCCTCCGAGCAGCCTGAACCAGCCTCTGGTTTGTTTAACCCAAAATATGGTCCTATATGTTCCTTTAAGAGTGAAAACATCAGATTTGTTCATGTTTAGCCTCTGGAAGACTGAAAACTGCTGAACAACTAGCAGTGAGTAATGATAGGATGTTTAAACAGAACACAGAGGGGGTAGAGCGCAACTGGACATGCCTAGCTCTGGAACGTAGGCCTAGTGGTGCTAGGATTCTACACGGATTTAGTTAGCTCTTCATGAGAGAAGAGAGAAGACAACGGAGGGAAAGACAAACACAGAGGAAAGAGAAGAGGAAGGTGCTGGTACTTTGGGCGACGATGATAAGTTGTGTCGTTTGCTGAGGTGCCAAGATAATTCACTGTTGAACAGTAGAGGACTCCCATATACTACTGCATAACTGATTGATCTCTGCTGCTAAGAGAGGCCCACACTCTCACACACACAAAGTACTTACATAGAGCTTAATGTACCCTTTGGGGTCATGCACCGCATACCCTGACTAGACATGTGCAAACCCGCGCACACACACACACACTGATTTACTGGCTCCCTGAAGGCCTGATAAAACCCTGTCTGCATGACCTCACTTCCTGTCGCTACAGCCAGAGGGGGGATGCATAGACAGTAACCCGCTGAGGGGTAGAGGAGAGGAGGACACACACACGCACACACATTTCCACTTGGGGTGTTTTACTGGCTGGGAATCTGCCCCCCTGACCTTTCCCATATCATGCTTTAGGGGAGGTGGTCTGATCCTGACCTGTGACCCCCACATTGGCCCTCGAACAAATTAAATCAATTTGGAGGGGTTTTAATAACGTTTTCCATTCCATCTATCTATATACCATTTATAAAACTGAACCTCAACTCTCAGTCTCAATAACAGTTCCAGCGATTTTAAGGACGATAACTTCATGATGTCATCACATCAGACTTCAAACTTCTATCCCTTGTTGCTTAAATCATCCTTCAATATGAATTCATCTTAAATAGTAATTTGCCTGTTGATGTCTGCCTTTAAATTATAGTATGGCTATGTAGGGAAATGCCTTTTTGAAACTAAACCCCATTACTCAAGCTTGTGGGGGTGAAGCTAGTTTTAGAAGATACATTTTCAGCGGACAACTTTCTCCTTTAAAAACGGTGCAATGTGCCGAGGAGTGAGGAAAAACCTGGCCACATTTCCTGGCAAGCCCTTGGAGAATCTACTCCTACATGGACCATGACTTCACATCAGTACTCAGCAAAGCTGCACTGATGAAAATGGTCAGACGGTAATTACTACGAATGGGTTCTTCAAACAGATAAGATGGCAGAGGTACCCGGGAGGCCAAGGCCAGACTCAGCACGTAGGGTGCATCCCAAATGGCACCCTATTGACCAGTGCATTATATAGGGAATAGGGGGCTGTAGGAGCTATTTATCATGTTTGTGTTATAATTATTTCATCCCTATACTTACCTGTTTAGCACCTGTTTTACCCTCCGAACGGCCTCAATTCGGCATCGCATGGACTCTACAAGGTGTCAAAAGTGTTCCACAGGGATGCTGGCCCATGTTGACTCCAATGCGTCCCACAGTTGTGTCAAGTTGGCTGGATGGTGGACCATTTGGGTGGTGGACCATTCTTGATACACATGGGAAACTGTTGAGCGTGAAAAACCCAGCACCGTTGCAGTTCTTGACACATTCAAACCGGCACCATCTACCATACCACGTTCAAAGGCACTTCAATCTTTTGTCTTGTCCATTCACCCTCTGAATGGCGAACATGCACAATCCAAGCCTCAAATGTCTCAAGGCTTAAAAATCATTCTTTAACCTGTCCCCCCCCCCCCCCCTTCATCTACACTGACTGAAGTGGATTTAACAAGTGACATCAATAAGGGATCATAGCTTTCACCTGGTCAGTCTATGTCATGGTAATAGCAGGTGTTCCTAATATTTTGTACTCTCAGAGCATAGGGAATAGGGGGGTATTTCAGACATAAACCAAGCCAACAACATGCACCAAAGATCTGGTTACAAGGATAATGTTTATAATGTGACCCCTCTGCTTGCCCCTCTTCCTCCCTGGTGTCTG
Organism: Oncorhynchus mykiss; assembly: GCF_013265735.2. Classification (NCBI taxonomy): domain Eukaryota; kingdom Metazoa; phylum Chordata; class Actinopteri; order Salmoniformes; family Salmonidae; genus Oncorhynchus; species Oncorhynchus mykiss. Next base: position 7,457,251 of record NC_048588.1, on the reverse strand, counting down.
TCTGGACGCCTCTCCTTTGTCACTGGATCCTGGATGAATATAGCCCACTAATGAGGACTCAGACATCTACCCCCCACAGGAGTTATATTACCACTCATTCTCGGGGGACTGTCCCATAAGACACATACGGTGTATCCCTTTCAGTTTCCATGTAAACAAACATGTAAACAGTTATATTGTTACTCAACATGAAATGTGCATCTCAAGTCTCAGGAGTCAAAACAACGTGGAACTTTCGAAACGCTTGTATTCACCATCTCCACTTCCCATCAATCATGGTGTACTTAACAGTTTAACTCCTCAGCCTGGCCTCAGAGCCGCACAAAACACATTCACTTCTAGGTAAAAAAAAAACTATTTAGAAACTGAAGCCTCTTATGGTCTAACTTGCTGCTGAGAGTTCATACTCTTACTCACATTGGCCCACAGAACATAACGATGCTCTGACGCTTGTTTTTATGATCAAACGTCATGTTTAGCTGTTGAAAGCCGTATGAATCATACCATAGCCACTTACACAATGTTTCAACATGAGGGAAAAAAAGTCCATGCATGTGTCTTTCACATGACATCATCTCTTCCAAGCTGCTGCTTGCAATTATACCTTTCATTACACACTTGGTGAGGTCAGACCTGGGTTCAAATATAATTTGATATATTTTAAATTACTTTAGCTGCCTTTGATTGAGCTTGCATGGCGCAAAAGGAACAGCAAATAGAACAGTCACAAAGCTGTGAAACCCGCCCCATCTGGTACTCCAGGCCGTAAAGGACTCCCACATCTACAGAACACTCAGAGTGGATCCTGCTGAACAACTAGCAGTGAGTAAGGATCGGATGTTTAAACAGAACACAGAGGGGATAGAGCGTAACTAGACATGCCTAGCTCTGGAACGCAGGCCTGGTGGTGCTAGGATTCTACACTGATTTATTTTGTTAAATGAGAGAAGAGAGAAGACAACGGAGGGAAAGACAAACACAGAGGAAAGAGAAGAGGAAGGTGCTTGTAGTTTGGGAGACGGTGATAAGTTGTGTCTTGTTTGCGGAGGTGCCCAGATAAATGTGTCTTTCGCATGATGTCATCTCTTCCAAGCTACTGCTTGTATTTATACCTTTTATTCCACCCTTGGCTAGACCTGGGTTCAATTCAAATTTGATATATTTTAAATTAATTTAGCCGCCTTTGATTGAGCTTGCCTGGTGCAATGAAACCAATAGAACAGTAGCAAAACTGTGAAAACCACCCATCTGGCACTTCAGGCAGGCTAAAGCAAACGCTAAGTATTGGAAAGACTTCAAATAGTATTTGAACCCAGGTCTGGGTGAGGCCAGTTCAGGCAACATGACCCAGCCCAGAGATGGGTGGATAAGCAGCACTGGGAAAGGAGGATCCTTTGGCTGGGACTGTGTTCAAATCTCTATGTGTTACACAATATCTGGCCAACAATGCTATCCTGAAACTTCACAACAGGTCTGAAAACTGAATTAGGCCGGGGCATTGAGGGTAGCCACCATCATCTATAGACTGCATAATAAGAGCAATGTTATTTTGTATTTAGAACATACAGTAAAGAGTAGAAAATGGTCCCAGCAGACACAGGCTGGAAGTTGAGTTGAGAATAGGAAACCGCAGGATTACTCGTGGGGAGAGAGGGCAATGAGTGTTGGGTTATAAGAGAACAGCCACAGACAGATGAACGCAGGCAGACAGAGACGACGGACGCGCGCACACACACATCTTTCCACTTGCTCTGCATGGATGGTGATTAAGTTAGCGCCAGTTAAAGTGTGTGGACTGCGATTTGGCCAAAAGGCCTGGTAAGCTACTCCTGGTGTCTCTTGAGTTCTGACAGTCAGTGGACTTTACCTGGTATTCACCTCGACATTACACCCTTCTAGCTTTCCATAGGTCTGCAGGGAGACAACATGGCGACAGGGTCACTACCTGTCACATAGAGGGCAGACGCACACCTTGTGTGTGACATGATGTTCAAACATACACAAGTTGATGAAATGAGACAAAGGCAATGAAAGGGTAGGGAGAGGAGGGTCAGTCTATCAGACACACAGAAACATAGAGACCGAGGCACAAGGGGACAGAAATGAGACAAAGGTTATGGCCAGGCCAGACGTATGAAATCAGTTAAGGATACTAGAAGCAAGTTCATTTTATAAGGGGAGGTAAAATGCTGTGGCTTTTTGTACACATGACGTCTGCAGCCTCTTATAAACACTAATGTCTTATCCTGAGCAAATTGTTTATTTAGTGTAACAAAATCTGTGCATTCGAAGGGATTGCACAAGCAGCATAACTGAGCTCAAGCGAAACCGCTACTGTGCCTGTGGACTTAAACTAGACCTGACTTGCCCTTATCTCAAAAACTGGCCAAGTGATGTTCAATGAAGTCAGTTTAATCCTAGCCAACTGGCACAACTCCTACTGTTTATGTTCCCTTCCAATTGTCCTGTTTGCTGTTGTTGAACCTTGATTTCACCCTCCGGTAAAGCTACTCTACCAGCACATTTACCATCATTTACCTTAGTGTTGTTCTCCCAGAACAAGCTTTACACTCCACCAGCAGGTTCACAGGTGGCTGCTTTGGAGAAAAGCCAAGTCTGGCACTGCACTGGAAAACAAAAGCACTGTTTCTTCTGCCTTAGCTTTCATTTTCAAGCCTCCATCTACCTTCTTCCACCTCCCAGTGAGATCTTGTGCCGTTTGTTTTCCATTGACATATGTGATCAAGCCAGGAGCCACACCACACGCACTTTCAGCAACAGCAGAGAGGCCCCATGGTAGACTGTTTGTAGACAGGGGACCAGGGATGAGGGCAACTCAACAGCCCTTCCATCTGGTCCCATCTAAACTCTGTTTATCCTTCTGGCAAATGTTTATCCCTGACAGACTGACTCCTCCGGTCGTATTGTCTTCTGTATACTTATCTGTTTATTAGGATCCCCATTAGCTTTTGCAGAAGCAGCAGCTACTCTTCCTGGGGTCCACACAAAACACAGAACATGACAAGTAACAAAGTACTGATAGACAAGGAATGTCACACACATTTAAATATACAAACATTGCAACAAACAAATTATACAAACAATAGAACAGTGTGTGTCAGAGTGTGTGTTTGCATGTGTCCTCTCTCACAGTCCCCTCCGTTCCATTAGTTGTTTTTAATAGGTACATTTGCTGTTTGCTTGAGTAATTGGAGATGGAAGGGAGTTCTATGCGATCATGGCTCTTTGTAAAACTGTGCGTTGCTGTGAATTGGTTTTGGACTTGGGGACTGTGAAGGGACCCCTGGTGGCATGTCTTGTGGGGTATGCATGGGTGTCTGAGCTGAATGTTATTTGATTATGCAGACAATTCTGGAATTTTCATCACAGTAATATTTCTGATAAAAACTAGGAGAGAAGCAGTTAATTGCCCGTCAACCCTCAACCAGGAAAGACTGACATGCATGGTGTTGATGTTAATTCTGTATGGGCAAGGCGTGCTGCTCTGTTTTGAGCCAGCTGCAGCATTGCTAGGTGTTTCTTTGTTGTACTTGTCCCATCTTGATTACCGTCTGGTAATATGGTCAAGAAAAGAGCTTGATCAACGAGTACAGTTGATGTGTCAAAAACACGGAACATCCTTTTAAAAAACAGATATACCCCTCCCCATCTTCACAAAAATTTTGTCAATATGACTTAATCATGATAATTGACCATCCAATGTTATACCTAGGAGTTTAGCTTCCTCAACGGTCACACATTTATGTAAAATGCCAGTTGAGGTTTAGGTGTTAGAGAATGTTTTGAACCAAATACAATGCTTTTAGTTTTAGATGTAAGACCAGTTTATTCTTTTTTTAAAAATCACCCATTCTGATACTGACTGAATTATTTTTTAGAATTTCAGTGAGCTCACTGGCTTTGGGTGCTGACATGTAGAGTGTGGAATCATACACAAAGCTAGAATGACTATGTATGTGGAAGACCTGTGGCAAATGATTTGTAAAAATAGAGAAGAGAAGCGGCCCAAGGAAACTGCCCTGAGGGACACCACACTGTACATATGTTAGAGAAGCTTCCATTGACGAACACTGTCTGGGTTCAATTGGATAAATAACTCTCCAAACATGTAATGGCAGGTAATGTAAAGCCATAGCAAGTTAGTTTTTGATCAGAGCAATTTATGAACAATAACAAAAAGGCTGCACTGAAATATAACAATACTACTCCAACTATCATATTTTTATCCATCTCTTTTAACCAATCATCAGTCATCCGTGTTAGTGCAGTACAAGTTGAGTGCCCTTCTCTATATGCATGCTGAAAGTCGTGTTTTCTGAAAGATAGTATTGTATTTGGTCAAACAATCCTCTCCATCAGTTTAGTAAGAACAGGCAGCAAACTGATTGGGCAGCTGATAGAGCCACCAAAGGGTACATTACTATTTTTAGGCAGTGGAATTACTTTGGCATCCTTCCATGCCTGTGGACACACACACACACTCCTTCAGGCTTTGGTTAAAGATATAGCAAATAGGGGTGGCAATACAGTCTGCTACCATACTCAATAGTTTCCCATTAAGGTTGTCTATACCTGGTGGCTTATTATTGATGGATAACCATCGTTTTTCCCACCCCTCTCACACTAACTTGACTCAATTCAAAAACAACAATCCTTCTATTTCATTATTAGATCTTTTATACAAAAAAATATTGGTTTGCTGTTCTATGTTGTCATTTCACTTAGAGTTTTTCCACTTCACTAGTGAAATAGTCATCGAAATGATTGGCAATATCGAAACATTTTGTTATACCCTTCAACCTCAAACGATGGAGATGACATCATGGGCAAAAAACCCAATTCATTTAAGGTACTCCAAAAGTATTTTTCCATTTTGGTTTATGCCATACTATAATTTCTCTTTTTGTTAAGTGACAACATTTCTCAATTTACAGTAATGTCAACCAATCAGCCCGACTTGTTTGCCCCCTCTTTTGCATAATTTCTTTGAACCATACAATTTTTCAGTTCATTAATCCAGGGGCCTCAAACACTTCTCACAGTTAGTTTCTTAACAGCAGGACTTATGTAAAAATACTTTAAAGTACTACTTAAGCAGTTTTTTGGGGCATCTGTACTTTACTATTTATATTTGACAACTTTTCTTCATTCCCCCCAACAATAATGTACTTTTTACTCCATACATTTTCCCCCATACATTTTCCCTGACACCCAAAAGTACTCGATACATTTTAGAATGCTTAGCAGGACATGAAAATGGTCAAATTCAAGCACTTATCAAAAGAACACCTGGGTCATTCCTACTGCCTCTGGCAGACTCACTATTCACAAATGCATCTTTTGTAAATAATGTCTGAGTGTTGGAGTGTGCCCCTGGCTATCCATACATTTTAAAAACAAGAAAATAATGCCACCTGCTTTGCTTGATAAGGAATTTTAAATGATTCATACATTTTACTTTTGATACTGAAGTATATTTTAGCAATTACAATTACTTTTGATACTTAAGCATATTTAAAACCAAATACTGCGAGACTTTTACTCAAGTAGTATTTCACTGGCTGACTTTCACTTTTATTTGAGTAACTTTCTTTAAAAATGTATTTATACTAGAGGTTGACCGATTAATCGGAATGGCCGATTAATTAGGGCCGATTTCAAGTTTTCATAACAAATTTGAAATCTGTATTTTTGGTTACCGATTTGGCCTTTTTTGTGCGTTTTTGTTTTACAACTTTATTTAGGTGAGTCAGTTAAGAACACATTCTTATTTTCAATGACGGCCTAGGAACGGTGGGTTAACTGCCTTGTTCAGGGGCAGAACGACAGATTTTTACCTTGTCAACTCTGGGATTCAATCTTGCAACCTTACAGTTAACTAGTCCACGCTCTAACCACCTGCCTCTCATTGCACTCCACGAGGTGCCTGCCTGTTAAGCAAATGCAGTAAGAAGCCAAGGTAAGTTGCTAGCTAGCATTAAACTTATCTTATAAAAAACAATCATAATCACTAGTTAAACTAGTAATATCATCAACCATGTGTAGTACTCTAGCTTGAGGAGTGATTTAACAAGCACATTTGCGAAAAAGGACTGTCATTGCCCCAATGTGTACCTAACCATAAACATCAACACCTTTCTTAAAATCAATACCCAAGTATACATTTTAAACCTGCATATTTAGTTAATATTGCCTGCTAACATGAATTTATTTTAACTAGGTAAATTGTGTCACTTCTCTTGCAACAGAGTCAGGGTATATGCAGCAGTTTGGGCCGCCTGGCTCGTTGCAAACTGTGCAAAGACTATTTCTTCCGAACAAAGACAGCCAACTTCGCCAAACGGGGGATGATTTAACAAAAGCGCATTCGCGAAAAAAGCATGATCGTTGCACGACTGTACCTAACCATAAACATCAATGCCTTTCTTAAAATCAATACACAATATATATATTTAAACCTGCATATTTAGCTAAAAGAAATCCAGGTTAGCAGGCAATATTAACCAGGTGAAATTGTGTTACTTCTCTTGCACGCAGAGTCAGGGTGTATGCAACAGTTTGGGCCGCCTGGCTCGTTGCGAACTAATTTGCCAGAATTTTACGTACATTTTATGACATAACATTGAAGGTTGTACAATGTAACAGCAATATTTAGACTTAGGGATGCCACCCATGCCACCCAACGGTTCCGTATTTCACTGAAATAAACGTTTTGTTTTCGAAATGATAGTTTCCGGATTCTACCATATTAATGACCAAAGGCTCGTATTTCTGTGTGTTATGTTTGAATTAAGTCTATGATTTGACATTTGATCGAGCAGTCGGACCGAGCGATGGTAGGCAGCAGCAGGCTCGTAAGCATTCATTCAAACAGCACTTTCATGCGTTTTGCCAGCAGCTCTTCCCTGTGCTTCAAGCATTGCACTGTTTATGACTTCAAGCCTAACAATTCCCGAGATTAGGCTGGTGTAACCGAAGTGAAATGGCTAGCTAGTTAGCGGGGTGCACACTAATAGCGTTTCAAACGTCACTCGCTCTGAGACTTGGAGTAGTTGTTCCACTTGCTCTGCAAAGGCCATGGATTTTGTGGAGCGATGGGTAACGATGCTTCGAGGGTGGCTGTTGTCTATGTGTTCCTGGTTCGAGCCCAGGTAGGGGCGAGGAGAGGGACGGAAGCTATATTGTTACACTGGCAATACTAAAGTGCCTATAAGAACATCCAATAGTCAGATATATGAAATACAAATGGTATAGAGAGAAATAGTCCTATAAATACTATATTAACTACAACCTAAAACCTCTTACCTTGGAACATTGAAGTCTCATGTTAAAAGGAACCACCAGCTTTCATATGTTCTCATGTTCTGAGCAAGGAACTTAAACGTTAGCTTTTTCACATGGCACATATTGCACTTTTACTTTCTTCTCCAACACTTTGTTTTTGCATTATTTAAACCAAATTGAACATGTTTCATTATTAATGAGGCTAAATAGATTTTTATTGATGTATTATATTAAGTTAAAATAAGTGTTCATTCAGTATTGTTGTAATTGTCATTACAAAACAACAACAAAAAAGACGATTAATCGGTATCGGCGTTGAAAAATCATACAAATCGGTCGACCTCTAATCTATACTTATAGTCTAGTATGACAATTGGGTACTTTTTGTACCACTGCTTAACAGGTGCATGCTTGTCAACAATTGGCATGAATAATTTTTGCAAATAAACTAGCTACACCTACATTCTTTTTTTACAATCCCTTTGATGAAGTAGTATCTCCAAAACTCATCCGGGAACATTTACTGAAGGGAAGTTACCATCCAGATCTGTCTCTTTTACTTTCCAAGTTTATATTCGATGGAGCCCTTCCGAGGGACTAAATATGTAATCAACAACAATAGTTGACTATAATAGACCTAGACCACAACCAATCCTGACCCCAGATTGTGCATCATCATAGTTTACAGGAAGCAGATGCTCAGTTAGAACTACCCGTGGGTCTACTCGGTGTATCTTTGAGCCCCCAGATCCCATTACAGCCCTTTCCACTGGTGGAGCTCTGAGCTGGGCTGTGTGGTGGAGCGGAGCCCCCCCTGGCCCTCAGCTGACTCCTGACCCACCAGGCACACAGCTTTACACTGGCTCTGCTCTGTGATGATAGCCTCTCCAGAGCCACACTTCTCCACACATGCCAACATTAGTGCCCAAAGGTATGGCTTGGGGGGGAATGTACCAAGTGCCCTTTGGGAACAGCTGCCATTCCAGAGTGAAGTGTTTATGGTAAAGTTAACTATGTAGAAACAGAGATGGGGCTTTGGCACAGTATTTCTCCATATGTAGGGTACTAAAGACTTAACCAAGATTACGCCAAAGCCTCTGGAAACAGATTGGCTTTCAACAGAAGACAGTGACTACATCTTTTCAAAGTGTGTGTATGTGTGGGTGGGGGGGGGGGGGGGGGGGGGGGGTTCTATTTTTACTAATGCTCTCAGCTGTAAGGACATTTAGTTTGGCGACATTGGGTCTTTTGAGCATGCCACTATACTGTTTAAATGGCAGACACCAGTGCTGGCCATAACCCCTGTATAGGCCACCAAAGCACTGCCACACTTTTTTTTACTGATTTCTCTGAACTATTGTCTAGTGTCCTTGAGAACTATAATCAATTCATTATGTTGGGTGACTTAAATTTTCATGTTGACAAAGAGAATTTATGCATCTTTTGAGCTCTAGGGACATTATCCAACATGTTACTGGGCCCACCCATAACTGCAGCCATACTCTGGACCTGATTATTAAGGGGCTTTCTATTGAACTCTCAAAACCTAGGACCAAGACACATGGAGAGGCAGCTTTTAGCTATTATGCCCCAGCCTCTGGAATTGCCTGCCAGAGAACCTCAGGGAGGCAAAAACTGTGGTCATATTTTAAAGAGCTCTTAAAAGACACCTTTTTAGCTACGCTTTTCCTTAGGGTGCTTTTTAGTCATTCAGCTTGTTATTCTTTGGTTTTTATCCTCTTTACACTTGTGTAGTAATTATTTCAGTTTTTTTCTCTCTCCCTGTGAAGCACATTGTGTTGCATTCCATGTCTGAAATGTGCTGATTGGATTTGACATCACACTCTGACCTGTTAACTTAGTAGAAACCTCTAGAGCGAAAACAGTAAATGCAACAGCAATTATTAAATACAAATAAATCATAAACATTTATATTCACAATCTCATCCGTGCACTTGCTTTTCAATTTTAAACAAATCAATTTCCTAGTTCATATTTTTCATAGCATACATTATCATGCATTTTTATAAAATAAAATAATTATTCCATGTCAAGTATTTTTATAGGAAAATTAAGCTACCTTACACAATCTCATCGCAGAGCAGTACTATGACCTTGTGGGATAGTCTCTCTCTAAACTGTGTGTACTTTTATAATAGGAGATTCAGGGGAAACGTTAACTCCAAAATAAACCATCTGATGGAGAAGTCCAGAGATGAAGAGAAGGACCACTCTGGATTGTTCTCTCAGTAGGGCTTGCGCTGAACAGGAGAGATACAGTACACACACAATGAGCAGGGAAGTCTCTCACAAACACCCACACGTATACAGTCATGTAGGGTTGTCAAGATACCAGTATGCTACAACACCTTATTCTCAAAAAGGAAAACAAAGCAGACTAAACGCTATGGTCCTTTAAATAAAATAAAAATACAGTATGTCAAATATTGTGTGCTATAGCTTGGAAAAGAAACGTGATTCTGGGTGACAACATAAGGCTGTTTGTTTCCAACATTAGGACTGTTTTCATCAGCATCATGTTTTGTTTCCTTGCCAAGATACCTCAGTATCGCAACGCTGGTATCGTGATAACCCTACAGTCATGCTACACACACACACACACTGCCCCCCCATCCCACCTTCTCCAGTACATGTGTAAATATTGGACTACACAGTGCCTTGGGAAAGTATACACACCCTTTGACTTTATCCACATTTTCTTATAGTTAGCCTTAATCAAAAAGGTATCAAATAAAACCAATTGCTCGGGGAATCTACACACAATAACGCCAAAGCGAAAACAGGTTTTCCATGTATCTATTTTTTTAAAAAAAAGTAGAAATACCTTATGTAAATAAGTATACAGACCCTTTGCCAAGAGACTCGAAATTGAGCTCAGGTGCATCCTGTTTTCATTGATCATCCTTGAGATGTTTCTACAACTTGATTTGAGTCCACCTGTGGTAAATTCAACTGATTGGACATGATTTGGAAAGGCACACACCTGTCTATATAAGGTTCCACAGTTGACTGTGTATGTCAGAGTAAAAACCAAGTCATGAGGTCGACGGAATTGTCCATAGAGCTCCAAGACAGGATTGTGTCGAGACACAGATCTGGGGAAGGGTACCAAAAAATGTCTGCAGCATTGAAGGTCCCCAAGAACACAGTGGCTTCCATCGTTCTTAAATGGAAGAAGTATGGAACCACCAAGACTCTTCCTAGACCTGGCCGCCAGGCCAAACTGAGTAATCGGGGGAGAAGGGCCTTGGTAAGGGAGGTGACAAAGATCCCGATGGTCTCTCTGACAGAGCTCATCTGTGGAGATGGGAAAACCTTCCAGAAGGACAACCATCTCTGCAGCACTCCACCAATCAGGCCTTTATGGTAGAATGGCCAGAAGGAAGTCACTCCTCAGTCAAAAAGGCACATGACAGCCCATTTGGAGTTTTTCAAAAGGCACCTAAAGACTCTCAGACCATGAGAAACAAGATTCTCTGATCTGATGAAACCAAGATTGAACTCTTTGGCCTGAATGCCAAGTGTCTCGTCTGGAGGAAACCTGGCACCATCCCTACGGTGAAGCATGCTGGTGGCAGCATCATGCTGTGGGGATGGTTTTCAGCAGCAGTGACCGGGAGACAAGTCAGGATCGAGGCAAAGATAAACAGAGCAAAGTACAGAGATCCTTGATGCAAACTTGCTCCAGAGCGCTCAGGACCTCAGACTGGGGCGAAGATTCACCTTCCAACAGGACAACGACCCTAAGCACAGACAAGACAACGCAGGGGTGGCTTCGGTACAAGTCTCTGAATGTCCCCCGAACTAACATCTCTGGAGAGACCTGAAAAATCACTGTGCAGCAACGCTCCCCATCCTACATGATAGCGCTTGAGACGATCTGCAGAGAACGGAAGAAACTCTCCAATTACAGGTCTGCCAAGCTTGTAGCGTCACACCCAAGACCACTCGAGGCTGTAATCACTGCTAAAGGTGCTTCAACAAAGTACTAAGTAAATTGTCTGAATACTTATGTAAATGCGATATTTCTGTAATTCTTTTTTTTTTTATGAATTTGCAACAATGTCTAAACCTGTTTTTGATTTGTCATTATGGGGTAGTGTGTGTAGATTGAGGGGCAAAAACGATTTAAATACATTTTAGAATAAGGCTTTAATGTAACAAGATGTGAAAAGTCAAGGGGTCTGAATACTTTCCGAATGCACTGTATATTTTGCCTTCCTGTATTATACTTATGCTAAAATGTTTTCTATTCTACTGCCATTTACTTTGTTCGTATGCTTATATTTTATTATTGTTGTAGAGAAAGAATCTGCAAGTAAGCATTTCGTTGGATGACGTATACCATGCGTATCCCGTAAATACTCCTAATAAAACTTGAAACACACGTTAAGTATGAAGATGTACCCACCTGATTAGCTTTTCTTGCTGTAAAAGAAAAACATTCAAAAGGTTCAAAAGGTGTCCTAGCAAACATACAATAATTAGCAATATCTCAATTGGGTGACCTCATTTAACAAGCTTAACCTGGCAATGACTGAAGGTAAAGGACAGAGTGTGGTGAACCTGAGACGCTCACCTGAGCTGAGGCGGGGTAGCATCACAAACAAAATGGCCACCATGACCAAGATGGCTCCAAAGCCAAAGAACAACCACAGTGCAGTGTTCCAACTGTCATACTCTGAAAACATAACATCCCAAGTTTCAGTCAATGCAGTTTTTTGTAGCATGTTCCTTTCATAGCATAATACAGTATATTGTGTAGGTACTGGGGCTGCCATCTAGTGGCCATGAATTGGTACTGCATACAGTGTAGTACGTTCGGATTAATATTCCGTGAAGACTATATACATTGAGTGTTGGAAACATTAAGAACACCTGCTCTTTCCATGACATTGACTGACCAGGTGAATACAGGTGAAAGCTGTGATTTCTTATTGATTTCACTTGTTGAATCCACTTCAAATTAGTGTAGATGAAGGGGAGGAGACAGGATAAAGAAGGATTTTTAAGCCTTGAGACATGGCTTGTGTATGTTTGCCATTCGGAGGGTGAATGGGAAAGACAAAATATTGAAGTGCCATTGAATGTAGTATGTAGTAGGTGCCAGGCGCACCGGTTTGTGTCAAGAACTGCAACGCTGCTGGGTTTTTCACACTCAGTTTCCCGTATGTATCTAGAATGGTTCACCACCCATAAGACATCCAGGCAACTTGACACAATGTGGGAAGGGGGGGTCAACCATTACAAAGGTGTTCTTAATGTTTGGTATACTCAGTGTATATAAAATATGCTTCTGTAAATCTGCAGAAATGTGTATGAACGCATACTGTATCACTGTACGTGATAAGGTTTAGGGTATAAGGTTTAAAACTCCATGAGAAGTTCCTAAAAGACCTAACCTGTGACGATGAGGGTGAAGCTTTTGCGGATGGGCATGCGCTGGGAGCTGTGAGACACCCTGCAGAAGTACTTGGAGCCCGAGTTATGCAGGAAAGCGTGGAGCAGGAAGAAGGCCGACAGAGAGTAGGTCCCGTCCTGGTGGTGGCGGTGGCTGGAGTACAGGACAGTGTCCAGCTTCTCTGGTAGGAGGCCTCCACCTCCACCACTGGGCTCCCTGAACCACTCCATCTCCACATCCAGGGGGTAGTAGCCCTCTGCCTCACACACCACCTTCTGCTCCCCCCTGTCCACCAGGAAGATGGTAGAGTCCACGTTCAAGGACACGCGAGGCGGCTCTGAGGGACGATGTCAGAAATGACTGGCATTACAATGAGGATGTTGGCGGTATATACAAGGTGATAAAAATGGCAGTCCATGACACCTTTAACTGGCTATATTATGGCTATCATGGCATAGAGATGGACAAATTCATAAGTGTATACCATATCAGGAAGTGATAAAAGTAATTTGCTTATTCTTTCAATGAGCAAATTATGGCGCAAAGCTTCAACAATGAAATGTGTCTGCATCAAGTCCTGTGACCCCTAACCCCTCCACCTTACCCATGATGTGCAGAGTGATGTCATGGCTACCAAACAGCGGAGGCACTGAGACAAGGCAGACATACGTCCCCTCGCTGCTCTGCTTGGTGAGGGGGAGCGTCAGGGATGCGTTGCCCCTACCGATGGCGTTAAGCGGCACCCCGCTCCCCTTTGTCTGGCCCGAGTGGCTGGAGTGGCTGAAGAGCGTGGTGCGTTCGCCGTGTCGTTGCAAACGCCATTCCACTGTCAGGTCAGCTGCCTTGTGGTCCACGTCAAACTGACAATGCAGGCTCTGTTGCTTCACTAGGCCCACCCGCACAGAGGGAGAGCGGGTGAGGACTAGCATCACAGCTACACACGTCACAGTCAAGGCAGGGCAGGAAGGGGGTGCAGAGGAATGAGAAATTTAGAAAGATTATAGCTAGGGTCTCATTCTGATGCGTCTGACATAGACATACAATACAGTATATGTGACTCAGACTTTCAGGAGAGAGAAGTATTGGACAATTTACCTAACATTTTTACTCATACATAGATATACAAATGCCTAAATTAAACAAACAAGGGTATAAAAGGAATAACTGACATACAGTACCAGTCAAAAGTTTAGATACACCTACTCATTCAAGGATCCCTTTATTTGGACTTTTCTACATTGTAAAATAACAGTAAAGACATCAAAACTATGACATAACATATGGAATCACGTAGTAACCAAAAGTGTATATTTTATATTCTTCAAAGTAGCCACCCTTTTGCCTTGATGACAGTTTTGAACACTATTGGCATTTTCTCAACCAGCTTCATGAGGTAGTCACCTGGAATGCATTTCAATTAACAGGTGTGCCTTGTTAAGAGTTAAATGTGGAATTTCTTTCCTTCTTCATGCGTTCGAGCCAATTAGTTGTGTTGTGACAAGGTAGGGGTGGTATACAGAAGATAGCCCTATTTGGTAAAAGACCAAGTCCATATTATGGCAAGAACCGTTCAAATAAGCAAAGAGATACGACCGTACAGCACTACTTTAAGACATGAAGGTCAGCCAATACGGAAAATGTCAAACTTTGAAAGTTTCTTCAAGTACAGTCACAAAATCCATCAAGCGCCATGAAACTGACACTCATGAGGACCGACACAGGAAAGGAAGACAGAGCTACCTCTGCTGCAGAGGATAAGTTCATTAGAGGTACCAGCCTCAAATCGGCAATTAACTGCGCCTCAGATTGCAGCCCAAATTTTAAAAAAGAAACATCAACATCAACTGTTCATAGGAGAAAGCGTGAAGCAGGCCTTCACGGTTGAATTACTGCAAAGAAACTACTACTAAAGGACACCAATAAGACGAAGAGACTTGCTTGGGACAAGAAACATGAGCAATGGACATTAAACCAGTGGAAATCTGTCCTTTTTTGAGATTAGACATTATTGGTTCCAACCGCCGTGTCTTTGGGAGACGCTGAGTAGGTGAACGGATTATCTCTGCATGTGTGGTTCCCACCTAAAAGCATGGAGGAGACGTGTGATGGTGCTTTGCTGGTGACAGTGTTAGTGATTTATTTTGAATTCAAGGCACACATAACCAGCATGGCTACCACAGCATACTGCATCGATACGCCATCACATCTGGTTTGAGCTTAGTGGGACTATCACTTGTTTTTCAATAGGACAATGACCCGATACACCTCCAGGCTGTGGAAGGGCTATTTGACCAAGAAGGTGAGTGATGGAGTGCTGCATGAGATGACCTGGCCTCCACAATCACCCGACCTCAACCCAATTCAGTTGGTTTGGGATGAGTTGGACCGCAGAGTGAAGGAAAAGCCTCCAAGTGCTCAGCATGTGGGAACTCCTTCAAGACTGTTGGAAAAGCATTCCAGGTGATTACCTCATGAAGCTGGTTGAGAGAATGCCAAGAGTGTGCAAAGCTGTCATCAAGGCAAAGGGTGGCTTCTGTTAGGTTCTGATTATTAGAGTAAGAACTCTGACACTGAAAGCTCAAACCAAGCTTATTCTTCCTAAAGGATCGAACAGCTGAATCGACGAAAACATTCACACC
This sequence comes from Oncorhynchus mykiss, assembly GCF_013265735.2. Classification (NCBI taxonomy): domain Eukaryota; kingdom Metazoa; phylum Chordata; class Actinopteri; order Salmoniformes; family Salmonidae; genus Oncorhynchus; species Oncorhynchus mykiss. The sequence continues at coordinate 7,441,885 of NC_048588.1, read as the reverse complement.
AGCACTAGTATTTATCCCTTTCTCCTATGCGGAGTCACTTCCTACACATTTGAACAGCCAATGCATCTGTTGAGACACAAAACCCTTCAGTGATATTGGTTCTTCCTCACCTCATCTGACCGGACCTCTGCCCCAAAGTGCTCACTCCTCCCCAACTCACGGCTGTCATGGTGACTGGTACCAGACTGTCTCTTCTCCTCCGAAGATCCCTGATGGCTAACAATAACATATCCTGACATAATGTAAACGTTAAACATTACCCGCTCTCCCTCAGTGACATGAATAAGTATATTTCCATTCTCAGAACCGAACACTACTTTGAAGAATATAAAATATATTTGTTTATCACTTTTTTGGTTCCTACATGAGTCCATGTGTGTTATTTCATAGTTTTTATGTCTTCATTATTATTCTACAATGTAGAAAATAGTTTAAAAAAAAAAAGAAAAACCCTTGAATGAGTAGGTGTCCAAACTTTTAACTCGTTCTGTATGTTACAGACTAGAGCAGTGCTTCCCAAGGTGTGTAGATATTTGCCCTAGCACTAACACAGTTGAATCAACTAATCAATGCATCTACTCCAGAAGTGTCACTCATTCCGCGGCTGGCCAAGTATCTGCGGGTTTTGTTTTTTTCCTTTCAATTAAGACCTAGACAACTCAGGGAGGGGAGTTCCTTACTAATTAGCAGTGGTGGGAAAAGTACCCAACTGTCATTCTTGAGTAAAAGTAATGATACCTTAAAATACAAAATGACTCAAGTAAAAGTCACCCAGTAAACTCTAAAAAGTCAAAAAATATTTGGTTTTAAATATACTTAAGTATCAAAAGTATAAATCATTTAAAATTCCTTATATTAAGCAAACCAGATGGCACCATTTTTTATTTATTTACAGAAAGCCACAGGCAGACTCAAACATTCAGACATAATTTACAAACGAAGCATGTGTGTTTAGTGAGTCCGCCAGATCAGAGGCAGTAGGGATGACCAGGGATGTTCAGTTGATAAGTGCGTGAATTTGACAATTTTCCTGTCCTGCTAAGCATACAGTACTTTTGGGTGTCAAGGAAAATGTATGGAGTAAAAAGTACAATATTTTCCTAAGGAATGTAGTGAAGTAAAAGTAGTCAAAAATATAAAAACAGCAAAGTAGATACCCCAAATAACTTAAGTAGTACTTTCAAGTATTTTAACTTAAGTACTTTACACAACTGCTAATTAGTGACCTTAATCAAGTACAAGGGTTGAGAGAAAACCCAGACTCGGCCCTCTGTGGAATGAGTTTGACTTGATCTACTGCATAAGAAATAGACAGAAGGAAAAGTCTGCATTACTTGAAGTGGTTAGCGCCGCTCTGTCTGCGATGGCGGCCCAGTTGCGGTAGTGTGCCTGGCCAGGTGTGGGCGTTGCAGGGGTGTGTCTGAGGAAGCTGGTGATGATGAATACGCCGTCGGTGTGCCGTATGGTGCAGGTGAACCAGATGTCATGCTCCTGGGCTCCTAAACCTGGCCAACGCATCTGGAGGCCCTCTGTGTTGTACCTGCGGATCTCACACCGCAGCTGGTGCGCCATTACTCCTTCAATGTACTTCCTCATGTCCACCTTAGAGCCTGAACACACGGTTTGAAGCGCATCTCAGTGTTGAAAACAACAAACATTAACCAGTGAAGAACATATAACCAAATCTGACATTTGTTTAGCGGTTTCTCTCATTCACCTGTAACAAGGAAGGTGATCTTATTAGGGTTCAAAGCACTGTCCCCTGGATGGCCAAACTGCAGCCCAGCGTCTCTGTGCTGGTACTCGGTTTCAGCATGTCCCTCATCATTGAACGTTACACTTTCATCCACCAGCTGACAGGGCAGCCAAGGCACCTGTTCGAAAGACTGGATTCCTGGCACCTCTGTCAAATCGAGGAATACGTAGAATAATCACTATGAGAGTTTAAAATTTAACTTCACATTTAAAAATCTATCATAATTATAGGCTAACAAACAACGCTGAACGAGCACAACATGCCTGAAACCATCAGATTAAAGAAATATGATAGCAAAAAGGTCATAAAGAAGCCTACCTCCACAGAGAAATAAACAGATAAGAATATTGATGTTTAAACTCATGTTACAAAACGGTCTTCTGGACCTATCTTTCCCTGTGCCACGCAACTCGAAGAGCTTTCACTTTCATTTCAGACAACTTGATGCAAGTGACTAAAACAGAACCTGCTTGTGCAGCTGTCCGTAAGACACGTTAACATTTGATTTTTTACAATGGCTTGTATTAGTAAAGTAATAATCATGTGAATGAGGAAGAAAGTGATAAAAACTACTCGGCAAAACAATATTAAAACCAAAACATGCTACTGAAACTAAACAACCCTCCATATATATCCATACCATGAGTGGCGCTGTAAAGTTAAAGTACATTTTGTCGCTCAACAAAAAAAATCCGCCCACGTGACCTTGATGCGGAAGTAAGAAGACTTGTTTTGATTGATCGAAAAACACGTTTCTTTCATTGGTTTCTTGTAATCTCGCATTGGAAAGTAAGTATCTAGTTACAGTATTACATTTCTCGTTTTATTACAGTTAGTAGAATAATGCATTGAACAAAACAAACGTACATGTGCTCTTCGTTGTAGTTGGCTTGGCGTGGAATTGGGTCCAGCGTGGATGAAAGGATGCACATTTGATGACTGAACTGCGCCTCACCCAAACAATGAATCAAGGTAGCAATGAGATTTGAGTTGAATGCATTGGCTTATCGTTGTAACATGTTAACTGTATGTATTTGCATTATTTGCTGAACTAGCTAGCTGACAATACAGATTTACGGTCAGGTGTGAACTAAATCTATTTCAAGTCAATCACTTTGACAGTACCCCTTTTGATTTGAACTAAACGTGCCATTTTCCCATTGTAGAAGTGCTCAGTGACTTTTGACCTGAATGGCAAAACATTTTAGAAATGTGCTCAAAGTTGACCTATTTTGCATACCATTTGACTTTTTCCACATTTTGTTATGTTACAGCCAGTAATACAATTGATTAATTGTTCTCAATCTACACACAATACCCCATAATGAAGCAAAACCCTGTTTAGACACTTTTGCAAATTATAACTGAAATCACTTACATAAGTATTCAGACCCTTACTCAGTACTTTGTTGAAGCACCTTTGGCAGCAAGTCTTCTTGGGTGACGCTATAAGCTTGGCATGCCTGTATTTGGGGAGTTTCTCGCATTCTTCTCTGCAGATCCTCTCAAGCTCTGTTGGATGGGGAGCGTCGCTGCACAGCTATTTTCAGGTCTCTCCAGAGATGTTCAATCGGGTTCACTCCTGCATGGTCTTGGCTGCGCGCTTAGGGTCATTGTCTTGTGGAAGGTGAACCGTCGCCCCAGTCGGAGGTTCTGTGTGTTCTACCAGGTTTTCATCAAGGCTCCCTCTGTACTTTGCTCCATTCATCTTTCCCTCGATACTAACTAGTCTCCCAGACGCTTGGCTTTCAGGCCAAAGAGTTCAATCTTGGTTTCTTCAGACCAGAGAATCTTTTTTCTCATGGTACGAGAGTCCTTTAGGTGCCTTTTGGCAAACTCCAAGCGTGCTGTCATGTGCCTTTTACTGAGTGACTTCCGCCTGGCCACTCTACCATAAAGGCTTGATTGGTGGAGTGCTGCAGAGATGGTTGTCCTTCTGGAAGGTTCTCCCATCTCCAGAGGAACTGTAGAGCTTGTTCAGAGTGACCATCGGGTTCTTGGTAACCTCCCGTCTCCCCCAATTGCTCAGTTTGGCCAGGCGGCCAGCTCTAGGAAGAGTCTTGGTGGTTCCAAACTTTTTCCATTTAAGAATGGAGGCCACTGTGGTCTTAGGAACCTTCAATGCTGCAGGTATGTTTTTGTACCCTTCCACCAGATCTGTCTCGGCACTCTACAGACTATTCCTTCAACCTCGTGGCTTGGTTGTTGCTCTAACTTGCGCTGTTTACTGTGGGACCTTACATAGACAGGTGTGTGCCTTTCCAAATCATGTCCAATCAATTGAATTTACCACAGGTGGACTCCAATCAAGTTGTAGAAACATCTCCAAGATGATCAATGGAAACAGGATGCACCTGAGCTCAATTTCAAGTCTCATAGTAAAGGGTCTGAATACTTATGTGAATAAGGTATTTCTGTTTATTTTTAATATAGTTACAAAAATGTCTCAACCTGTTCTTCGCTTTGGCATTATGGGGTATTGTGTGTAGATTGAGGGATTTGTAAAAAATGTAAATACATTTTAGAATAATGCTGTAACGTAACAAAATGTGTAAAAGGTGAAGGGGGTCTGAATACTTTCTGAATGCACTGTATATCTTCATCACTGGGGGTGGGGGGGGGGGGAATGGTTGATATTGATATGACTTAAAAGTTTACAAACAGGGTTGTCAAACTATTGTATAATTACTTAAACATTTCTTTAATAATAACTGTCATTTAACCTTAAACATCAACTATCAAAAAACGTGTTTACTTTGATTTGTCATATTCACACGTTGTAGCTTAGACCCCTTTTTACATCATCTGAGGTTGTCTTGTGACCGCCATCGGTTGAGACACAACGTGCTCTTGAGTACAGGGTGGGTGTCATGTTTTGGCTGATAAATGTACTCACAAGTTGACATTTCAACTTACAAATGGTACCACAAAGATGGTTGGAAGTCCACACATAGAATGTTGATTTGAATGGGAATATCTGTTTTTAAATTCTACTCTTAATCTTCCAAAGGAAACCTATTGAAATCATAGAAATATAGACAATAGAATAGATATGCCTGTTTCAAGGTTCTACACAGGATTTGTATTAAGAATGTATGCATTGTAATTTCAGAAAATGTCCAAAATATATTTGCAGTAATAGTGGAATGGTGTGTTTCACAGTATTACTTTACCCTCCAGTGTTGGGATTGGCTATGATATTTGCATATTAGTTTCCTCCTTCCTGAATGGCATCTGATTTCAACATGGGAAAGCTGTTTTGACTTTGTAGCTGTGTTAATCAGGTCAAGTGGTAAATGTAGAAATCACTGTCATTTCCTGATTGCTAAAATTCTACACTGTTCGCTCAGTTTCAGAAAACAAGCACTGAATAGTGTAGGGAATCGGTGTACCATCTAAATCGCTGTGTATTATATTCTTAATAGCAATAACATTTCTTTACAGCTGTTTGAAGCTGATGGACCCAAACTGAAAGTAAAAGGCTGGAATGCAATTCTCTGCCATGTTACGGGGAAATGGGATGCGGTGGAGGAAATTTGTTTTGAATGCAGCCAAGTGCTGTTGCAAATCACCTAGCTTCCACATAGGTGCTACACCTGTAATTTCACCCCTATCAGTTGACATTTGAATGTGGGTGGATCGGCAGGTAGCCTAGTGGTTAGAGCATTTGGCCAGTAACTGAAAGGTTGCAGTATCGAATCCCCGAGCTGACAAGGTAAAAATATGTTGTTCTACCCCTAAGCAAGGCAGTTAACCCACTGTTTCCCAGGCACAGAAGATGTGGATGTCGATTATGGCAGCCACCCGCATCTCTGATTCAGCCACCCGCACCTCTGATGTCGATTATGGCAGCCACCCGCACCTCTGATTCAGCCACCCGCACCTCTGATGTGGATGTCGATTATGGCAGCCACCCGCACCTCTGATTCAGAGGGGTTGGGTTAAATGCGGAAGGCATTCACTTGTACAACTGACTAGGTATCTCCCTTCGTGATAGTAATCAGAAGTTCAAATTTCAATGGCGTAGCAGCTAAACTGCGGTGGTCTGAAGGATAGGTCCATGCTAAGAATTATATTTATATGATTGAAATGACACCCACCCTGTATTTAAAAGCATGTTTCTCAACCGAAGCTTGCAACCCTATTTGTAAGCTTTTTGAATGATATCAAACTCAACCGTTTATCATTTCCAGTGATGAAGACGTGGATGTCTCGTGGTATGGTGGGGAATGCAAAATGGGTCAGCTTTAAACAAACACCTTTATCTCTGGAATGTTCTGGAATTCCGTTACAAAAAGTAACTTTCTGACAACTCCTTCCATGGGCAAACATGTATGCAAAGTTTTTTTTAATCAAAGAGGATCTGTCAAGTGACTCAACTCAAATGGATTTGGCCCCTGCTAACCTGGTTTCTGTACTGAACTAACTACTCTACTACTGTAGTCTACTCCTGTGTTCATGCGTTCTTACTCTTCTGCCTGTGCTTTCAGATTCCTGGCTGAGCTGTGAGAAGACTGCCATTCTCCAGGGAGGCTTTCTGTTGGCCAACAGATTGTGCCAGCCAGCATCACTCAGTGCCCTGCAGAAGGAGGACTGGAGTAAGGTTGGCCACCCAATTCTACAGGCTGTCAGAGAAATATGTGGGCAGGAGCGAGGTAGATGTCTGAGCAGTGTTCACTGGAAGAAGAAAATCATCTGCATCTTATGGAGCAAATTACTGGGGCGGGAGAGCGAAGAGGACATAGAAATCGGCTGGAGGGAGAATCCATTCTTCTCTCTGCAGAACAGTCTACCTGACATTAACCGAACAGTGATGTTTGAGCTGGTCAAGTTGAAAGGCTTCTCTCAGATCTACGCCCAGCTGCTTTTGTGTCTGCCGTCGTCCCACCTGAGTTCTGAGCTAGAGAAGCTAGTTCAACACATCACCCGTAACAGCACTGAGGAGGACGTCCGCGTCCTGCTGGAGGTGTGGTGGGAGCTCTGGAAGGGCAGGGAGGGAAGGCGAGAGGACGATCTAGATACGGTCTTTACTAACCAGTGGACCCGCCTCCCCAACACCACTGGCCTCTCGCCTCATGCTGCCAAGAGATTCAAGTCAAACCCAGATACCCCAACATCAACACCATTCACCAATGATGTGCTGTCCATTCTTTTTCATGCTCTGGAGGAGCTGAAAGAGCATCTGAGCACCTCTGACCTTTGCTACCGTGCCCTATCCAACTGCCTCGACTCCCTGTACACCTCACATCTGATAGACCAAGCTATCATCCTCCCAGCTGAGGTGCAACTTCAGAGCCTGAACAGTACGGTGACTGTCAGAAAGAGGCATGCTGGGATAGAGAAGTTTGATCTGGTCCAGGTGATAAGCGAGGCCCACAGTGACCTGAAGGCAGCCCACACACCCTCCCAGTTTAAACCCTGTGGAATGACACTAATGCAAGCCCTGCAGACTGTCTCACAGCTCACTCAGGCCTGGGAGAAGAGAGGGCTGCTGGAGATGACAGACAGCTGTGACCCCAGTGTCTTGGCACGCCGTCTGAAAAGCTGTCTGGCCAGAGTGCTCGAGTCCCTAGAGGAACTTTCCATGTCTGAGACCATGGATGAGGGTGAGCGCCAGACACTGAACAATGTGCAAAGCACTTTTAGAGGCTTGTTAGTCTCACTGTCCTTCCCCGACACAGAGAGCAATGCTGGGGAAATGGCCCACATTGCCGTAGCCATCATTAACCACCGCTTGGACGGCTTCCAAGATTTCACTACGCTATTTGCAACTGAACTGAGCTGGTCCCTGAGTGTGGAGGAGTGGATCAGCTGTCTGGAGAGAAACAAAAACGCATTCCAGCGAAAGGACATTGTCATGAAATTAGTATCCACTCTCATTGCAAAGTGCCAAATAGATACTGAAGAAGTAGAGCACTGCAGAAAGCTGAAGGACATTATTGTGAACATTTTCGCAGAGCTCCCCTTAGCTGAGAAAAACACAACATTAGCGGAAATGCTAACCTGCTCCAAGAAGGGTCTCCAGGGCTCTCTGCCCCATGCTGTGACGGAGGGCTTTAGTGAGGAGCTCAACATGGCGTTCAACTGCATCATCCAGGGTGGATCGGCGCAGAACAACCTCAGCTTGGCCGTGGCCGCCATAGCCCGCGTGGCCTTTCAGAACCCCGAGGCCACCCTGCGTCGGTGCTGCCATCTAGCGGTGGTGAACCATGGGGCCCACAGCCTCCTCTCCAAGATACTCCAGCAGCTCCCAGGGCTGAGGGGAGGTGCCCCCGGTTGCACAGAGGGGACGGGCAGTTCTGCGGGGAGCTTACTGTGCAGCTGTCTTCAAGATACTGCCATGACTAAACTGTCCTCGGCTAAGGAGGAGGACCAGTTCCTGCACTTCCTGGTTGCACTGATGCAGCCGAGCATTTCCGAGAGCGGACAGAGTTTCCTGCACCCTGAAGAGGTTGTGTGTGCCTTCGTCCTGCCTCACCTCTCCCCCTCTGGCTCTAGCACCTGCAGCCTGGAGCTGTGCCTGCGTTTGCTCCACTCTGCATTTTCTCTGGATTTCCAGGATGCATCTCCACACTGGGTCATGAACTGCTCCCCGTTCCCCCTCCTCTGCGTCCTCTGCCAGCTCCTGAACGAGGGCTGCGGGTGCTGGGATCTTCCTGCAGAGGGCGCACCACATCACTTATCCATGGAGTCCAAGGTGCTGCTCGTCACTGTGCTGACTGCATTGGGCAAGGTGGTGGGACGGGAGGTGGCCTCAGCCCCCAACACCTGGTCCAGAGCCCTTTTCTGGCTCTACAATAAGGTGGAGGCCCTGGACTGGACTGTTCGCTTCCACCTGAAGGTAGTGTGGGGGGATCACTTCAAAAACGAGGTGCCGTCCTCACTGTTGGCTGTGTGCGAGCTGCCGGAGCAGGAATGGTCTGGCCTAAAGTTGGCCCAGTATGGGCAGGGCACAGGGCTGCTGGCGTGGATGGAGTGCTGCGCTCTCTCTGACGAGGTTCAGGACACCATGCTGACCTCTCTGGCTCTGGACCAGCATCGGCCCGACGACGTCAACATGTTCAGCAAAGGCCTGCTGGTGGCTGTGACACAGACCCTACCCTGGTGCACCGTCGCCGAGTGGGGCAGGCTGCTGAGAGCCATGCGAGAGCTGCTCCGCTCAGGTCGTCTCCACGTGCCTTACTCTCTGGAGTACGTGGACTTTCTCCCCCTGCTGGACCTGCGGCCGTTCTCCTGCGAGCTGCGTCTGTCCGTGCTACTGCTGCGTGTCCTCCAGCTGCTCTGCGGCTCCAGCTGCAAAGACTGGCTTCCCGGCCAGGGCTGGGCCCACGTGGGGCTGCTGTACGCCAGCGCCATGAGAGAGATCATAGACTCCCTGAGGGGAAAGCTTTCGCCGTCTTCCTCCAACAAAGACCCAAAAGAAGAGAGGGCAGCTACCACCACCGCCAGCCAGGAGGTGCTATTTGTACTGAGCCAGCTCTTCTGCCATGTGCAGCACATTCAAGTGATGATGCCAGGCGGTCAGTGTGAGTCCCTGTTCCTGTGTGCACTGGAGATCCTGACCCACTACGAGGCAGTACTGGCCGCACACCCCAGCTGCTGCTCCCACCTGGAGACCAGGAACACTCGCCACTTCTTCACCACCATCACAGACAACCTGGACAGCGCCGAGATGAAGGCTGTGTTGCATCAGAAAATTGCTCAGCTGTCGTCTTCAGGTTGATGCACTTAAGACAGTGCTCGAATGAGGGTTTATTGTTCCCAGCCTCAAATAAAATGTTCTGACCCAAAATGTACTTTTGAATAAAACTGACAAATTGCATGTCTTTCAGTGGTTTATTAATCAAAACTCATTGAAACAAACTTTGATCATCCACACTAGGACACAAGACAGGGTTACAACTTGATCAAAATGCTTGGGCTTTCAGTGCTTATTTCATTTGTCTGTCAAATCTATTTTCTAGTGCAACATTTCATACTTAACTATGAAATAATTAATTTAAATATTTTGGATAGAAAGTTACCCTAATTAGTCATGATGCATGGTGTCACTCTTTCAGGTAGAATTTTTATTTTAAGTAAATATTTCTTGCACAAACTACATCATATAACAGTGTCTGACCCCTGAGAATTGTAATAAATACCAGTCATTTTGTATTCATAGGCAGTTGCATGTCCTAAATTCCACAGACCATTCCTTCAGAGGCAAGGATTGAAATAACTCATGGCATAGAAGACAAGAGGGCAAAGGAAGCATAATTGACATGTTGCTAACCACAGAATTAGATGGCACCTCTAATCTGTCTTTGAGCCATCTTTATGAGAAGGTTGACCCGTTGACCCAGTCTGACGCAGGTAGAGGCGATAGGCCTTGCGACACAGCAGCACAAACCAGTAGATCTGAGGTGCTAGTAAGGATAGGTTGGCTAAGTTGCAGTGGAGCTGTAGATGGAAAGGCACTTTGTGGAAGGGAATGGTGTACTGCTGACCATACACCCAGTACATGTAGGGGAAGAGCAGGATACGGCAGGTGAAGAAACTCAGCAGAACCATCACACCATTGACTCGGTGAAGCCATGAGTCCTCTAGTCCCAACTAGAGGAAAATATATGGATTGTTTAATGATTGTACACCGAGTTATAGTACAATTCATACTATGCTCAGACTACCTAAAGCACAACTCAAAAACAAAGGGGTTTATGAATCTGGGAGTGGCCTTACCTGGATCAGAACCTTTCCTAATGAGACAAACGGAGTGCTGAATTCAGCCATGAAGAAACAGCCGATGAAGAAGTCTCCACCTAGGCCGGTCCTGAGGAACTGAGGAGGGAAAAAAAGCATGATATGAATATTAAAAACAAACTCATTGAGCACAGCCAGCTGTTGAGGATGACACGGTCGATTATCAATAACAAAAACTGGACTAGTCACAAATTTCAACTGCCGATGTAACGCATCAGACCTAAAGTTGCTGTACAGTAATTGTGTTCCCTCACCAGAGTGATGGGCATAAAGACCGTGAGGAGGACCATGTGATGAAACACCAGCAGGGGCTGCCGGAGGAGGAACAGCTTGATGGTAAGGAGGGAGTGCTTCATGTACGCCTCGTGCCCTCTGACCTTTTGACTGTGGTAGTTACTCAGATACATGGCGTAGATATCAAAGGCCATGTAAGGGGCGCCAAACCACACAAATTCATTGGTCAGTCTGTGCCTAAAGAAGATGGTGACATACCGGTACATTAGGATCATGATGAAAGTAAGCACTTACGCTGGATTTTGTTAAAACTGACGATTTAACCAGTGAAACAAATAGAAATGTGGCCTCTTCCTACACCCAATGAAACTGGAGGATCGAGTAAAATATAAATAGGGCCGTGTTCTGGTTAATCATGTCACATGACCTGGAATTAAACATTTATTTTAAAAAAGGTCCCGAACAGTCATTGATTCCCATGTAAACTAACTTTGAGTGACTAAAATAAAATCACCCATAATTTGTTTTGGATAGAAATGCTAAAAATTATATATATATTCCACCCCCCCCCTCTCAAGGCTAACTACCAGGAAATTTGAAAAGACAGGCTGAGTGGACGAGAAACTTATATTCGTGGGTGAGAAGGGGCAGCCTGGGTAGGGTAGTGGTTAGAGCGTTGGACTAGTAACCGGAAGGTTGCAAGTTCAAACCCCCAGAATCTGTTGTTCTGCCCCTGAACAGGCAGTTAACCCACTGTTGGGCATAAGAATTTGTTCTTAACTGACTTGCCTAGTTAAAATAAAAAAGAAGCTTATAAATTCTTGAGCCCGACGCTCTTTGAAAACGCCCATGAATGTAGTGTTGCAGTAAAATCATCAAGCAAATTTGGTGATACACAAAGCAACTCAAAAACTGACATTGTTTCAATTTATATTTATATTTTGCATCTTCCATTTCTCTTGTGAGGCGGTTCACAGCAGCACTGACACTTGTCGACTTGACAACTGCGTCTGAGTTTTGAACGACCCTTTTTGTTCCATGCTGGCTGAAGACCTAGCTAGACAGTAACTAACTACAGACGAAAGGGGAAACAAATATATTTGACATAGGATAGGATAAACTTGTAATTATATTTGCGGAGACCCTACAGTCAAATTAAATTGACTGTTCATGACCTTAAGCTTTTTCAAAACTGTTTCCTTTTTTACTATGAATAATTGAGAAACAGTTTCAGTCACGAAGGAAATAAACACAGCTAAACCCTGCAGATAATGAGACCACAGTGTTAAAATTGGGGCGGGGGAGTTCTCAATTTAAACTCTAGAGGACTCTGGTGACGGGCTCTTGTTGAACATGTCAGTCTTTTCTATCAGTGTACTACGGCCTCTGCCCCCCCAAAACTCTTGTTTTTAAATGGCTCTGGTTGTAACTGGTTAAATTCCCACTCAATCACTACACGTGATGATTGCTGTTTAAAAGGAAATTATTTAAATATGAATTCTTACCTGTCAGACATCACATCATTGGAGGCAGTAGCAATTATGAACCCAACAATAGTAGCCAGAGTTGCATAGATAGAGGACAGCAACCTTGTGAAGAGATGGAATAGATGAGATGAGGCTATGCAAGTGCGCACAATTGGTTTTTCATTTGTTCTAATATTAATTTAAAATAGAAAACAAATGTTATATTAATATATTGGTGCCAGGTAAAGGGTTATGTAGACAATATAGGGTACGTTAGTGATTAAATATTTCTAGATAGGCTTCATTTACTGTATTTTAATTCCATTGCTAATATGGAAATAAATAATTTTCAGATAAAGCATTTTTTTCGGTTGCATGTACGTTTTTATTTGGACCCTTTTTGGAAGTCCATCTGTCGCTCAGTGAAACGCCATTCTTTGGGAAGTACCGAACGTATTTTGACATTATTAAGCTTGAAAAACGGGTTAATGGCAAGTTAAATTGCTCTTGGTTTTAAAGGAGAATCGGCATCTTCTATGTCTCCTGTAAATCCAGGTTGCGGTTCAGTTCTGATAGATTTTTCTCCGGAGTTGTTGAGATAGAACTAGAAATCTGCTCACTGAAATACCTAGTGTCAGTTACTAGTTAAGTCATTCAATGACAAGAACTGGCTAACTTATGCATACGGAAATAGTCACGCAATAAAGCCTACCTTTCGCTGACCACAAACACATCTGCATCATTCCAATTTTTGAAAGCGGATTCAAGCACTTTCCTGGATATGAAGAACAGTCCCGGGAAAAATACAACGCCACAAGCTAACATATACATGATACACTCGCATTAACCAGCTACACTGTCGAAATACGAGGAAGCAGGAAGCGAACCGTACTTGCATGCGTTCACCCCGAAGATGCAAATTAATAGTAGCTGAGCCTTTTAAGCTCAGGTACTATTCAAATAGTTTAGCATCTGACTGGAAGTGTGCAGAGACTTCCCTGTTTTTTCTGAGGAAACCTTCAAAATAAAAGAACACATTTCAAAACATTGCAATGTCGATTTCAAAATATATTACAACTAATCAATGACCATTTATTTGTATTGTGCTTATAAGCAAATTCAACAAGAAATGTATGAAAACAGTGAGAAATATTTATGAAAACAATGAAAAATATGGTTTACAATTTGTTTTAAAGAACTGTGCAGAGATAAAAGCGAGGTTGGAAATACTTATAAGTAGGATCTTTACTAGCCATATATTTTTTTAGGGTGAATGCCATCTAAATATCCAGCAACGCTTCGTACTCTGCCTATTCCATTTTGCATCTTGTGTCTATAAAATGAGCTGCTCGTAATGTGTAGATAATCTTTTCTACCGCAGTTTTTTCTAAGTATATAACATTAGCCATGAAGAACTGCAAAAATATTGCTACTTCTCTCAATAACATTGCTGCCCTGAATTTATCAGGTGCTATCGACAAAGGTAAGTGGGGAAAAGTTGTGATGGACCAGTTTCTGGAGGACGATCGTGCCATGCTGACTCTCTGACTCTGAAAATGAATCAGACGATGAGGAAATCGCTGATTTAGGTAAAAACATTTTCATTGAAGACATTGTAGAGTCTTCTGATGACCGTGATGGAGAAGAAATGGCGACAATCAACAGTGTTGTCACAGAAGAATGTGTAGGGAGTCAAAAAGAGGACACAGAAGGATGTTGTATAAAACATGTCTCCGGATTACATCTTCAAATTAAGGGCAACCATGGCATCAGTGACAGAGAGGGAGAAAGATCTGATGATACTTATAGCATTGCACACTGTCAGTGTGCACCAGAGTGACTTGACACAATGGGCTAAACAAGCTGTTCAAACTAAACGAAAACGACAGAGGACGTGAAGCTTTCATCTATGTAAATGCGTAAGAATCAAACATTGAACCAATTTTGGTTAACTTTAGGGAGCTATGAAAATCAGTTTGTATTGCTAATTAAAGCTGGCTGTTAGCTAGCCAGCTGGAGTTCAATGGCTGGCTTGCTAACTTTACTCTGGATTGGGATTTTGGTAAAAAAATTTGCCGGCTAACTTTAACGTTACATGTCTAAACAAAAGACCCCAAGTTAAAGCTTGCTGTTATCTAGCTAACGTTAGCGCCAATTAGATGGCTGGCTTGCTAGCTAACAGTAACTTACATGTGTGAAATGTGTGTAACGTTAGTATCTGGAATTTGTCTTTCAGCATCAGTAGAACACGTCTGACTGCATGACCACCTATTCAAGACCTGCAGTTGTCTCAGGGGTGCCCTACTGAACCAGCAAGCAAAGACATCAGGATGCATTACAGCTTTGATTTTGCTCAACAAGTAAGCAATATTTCCTCCTTTTATACTGATTAAGGACATAGATGGATGGATAGATATCCCCCCCAAAAAAATATATATATACACTGCTCAAAAAAATAAAGGGAACACTAAAATAACACATCCTAGATCTGAATGAATGAAATATTATTTTTAAATACTATTTTTTTTACATAGTTGAATGTGCAACAAAATCACACAATTATCAATGAAAATGAAATTTATCAACCCATGGAGGTCTGGATTTGGAGTCACTCTCAAAATTAAAGTGGAAAACCACACTACAGGCTGATCCAACTTTGATGTAATGTCCTTAAAACAAGTCAAAATGAGGCTCAGTAGTGTGTGTGGCCTCCACGTGCCTGTATGACCTCCCTACAACGCCTGGGCATGCTCCTGATGAGGTGGCGGATGGTCTCCTGAGGGATCTCCTCCCAGACCTGGACTAAAGCATCCGCCAACTCCTGGACAGTCTGTGGTGCAACGTGGCGTTGGTGGATGGAGCAAGACATGATGTCCCAGATGTGCTCAATTGGATTCAGGTCTGGGGAACGGGCAGGCCAGTCCATAGCATCAATGCCTTCCTCTTCTAGGAACTGCTGACACACTCCAGCCACATGAGGTCTAGCATTGTCTTGCATTAGGAGGAACCCAGGGCCAACCGCACCAGCATATGGTTTCACAAGGGGTCTGAGGATCTCATCTCGGTACCTAATGGCAGTCAGGCTACCTCTGGCGGGCACACGGAGGGCTGTGCGGCCCCCCAAAGAAATGCCACCCCACACCATGACTGACCCACCGCCAAACCGGTCATGCTGGAGGATGTTGCATGCAGCAGAATGTTCTCCACGGTGTCTCCAGACTCTGTCACATGTGCTCAGTGTGAACCTGCTTTCATCTGTGAAGAGCAGTGGCAAATTTGCCAATCTTGGTGTTCTCTGGCAAATGCCAAACGTCCTGCACGGTGTTGGGCTGTAAGCACAACCCCCACCTGTGGACGTCGGGCCCTCATACCACCCTCATGGAGTCTGTTTCTGACCGTTTGAGCAGACACATGCACATTTGTGGCCTGCTGGAGGTCATTTTGCAGGGCTCTGGCAGTGCTCCTCCTAGCACAAAGGCTGAGGTAGCGGTCCTGTTGCTGGGTTGTTGCCCTCCTACGGCCTCCTCCACGTCTCCTGATGTACTGGCCTGTCTCCTGGTAGCCTCCATGCTCTGGACACTATGCTGACAGACACAGCAAACCTTCTTGCCACAGCTCGCATTGATGTGCCATCCTGGATGAGCTGCACTACCTGAGCCACTTGTGTGGGTTGTAGACTCCGTCTCATGCTACCACTAGAGTGAAAGCACCACCAGCATTCAAAAGTGACCAAAACATCAGCCAGGAAGCATAGGAACTGAGAAGTGGTCTGTGGTCACCACCTGCAGAACCACTCCTTTATTGGGGGTGTCTTGCTAATTGCCTATAATTTCCACCTGTTGTCTATTCCATTTGCACAACAGCATGTGAAATGTATTTTCAATCAGTGTTGCTTCCTAAGTGGACAGTTTGATTTGACAGAAGGTTTCAGCTGCTGCACAACGCTGACATCCTTCCTCCCATAGATGGTCTGCCTGTACAAGCACCACCTGGACTGGACAAATCTAGGCAAACATATTTTTGAGAAGATCAGGTAGTTTTGCGACAAAGAGGCTTTGGACATCACATGCCCTGCACCAAAGTCAAGGGCAGGACAGGAACAGGCTCTCCGAATATAGATTCCCTTGTTCACGCGTGGTTCGGACAGACCAGTCGTCAGCACTATCTGCAGTACTTCTATTCAAATGACTAACACACACGCCATACTTTGCTGCTACTATTATGTTTATTATCCTGCTGCTCAGTCACTTTACCCCTGACTGTATGCATACAATTACCTCGTCTATCACTATCGTTATTGATCTTGTTTGTGTACATACTGTATATTATTTTATTTATATCGACATTATCTATTTCTGATATTGCTGCTATGCAAGTAACCATTTTTGTACTGTTTACACCTTCTGTGGCGATCCGTCCACTTTGCAAGACTTCGCAAAATATTGATATATAAAATGAATATTGATATGTGTGGTTGTAACATGATTTTGTGACATACCACACACTCACTAAACACAAATGTTTTGTTTGTAAATTATGTTTGAGGGTTGGAGTGTGCCCCTGGCTACCCGTCAATAAAAAAATATAAAAAAGGGCCTGTCTGGTTTAAGGAATTTGAACTTTTGATACTTAAGTACATCTTAGCAATTCCAAGTACTCAAGTAGTATTTTATTGGGTGACTTTTACTTTAGTCATTTTCTATTGAGGTATCTTTACATCTGGACACTTTCTGTTCACCTGGAAATGTTCCTTATTGTAGGCTACTACCACTTTTAGTCTTAATCTTTACTACACTCCTCATTGTTTAGCACATGACCTCACATGTGAATCCTTAAGCCAGCCCTACCCGTCTCTTTAAGAGTGTGTGAACAATGCTGAATGGGTGTAAACAAAGGAGAGCTCTCCAGTCAGTGCCAAAACATTAAAAGGCCCTTTTCTCAAAAGTATATTAACCTTCAAAGCAGAATTACTTTCCCATTGTTCCTCAAATGCAGTGTATGATATACCATTTTGTAGCTCTGAGTCTCTACTTTACTCTACTATCCGGGAGATTTAAGGAATACGTAGTGTTTAAACAACATACTCTCAAGCCAACAACATATTTTACATATCTGTGCACAAAGTACAATCTTACACAAGATACCTTAAGGAATTCATAGTCTGCCTCCCAAATGGCACTATTCCCTATATAGTGCATTACGTTTGACCAGAGACCTATGGCCAGACTTATGAGGTTAATAGTATTTTTTTGCGCTTTGACAATTATTTTGCACTACGAAAATTTCACCCGAATAGTAACGTTTTACACAAGAAACATTAAACTATAAGAGGTCCGAGGTTAGGCCACTAAAGCCTGTCATTAAAGACTGTAGAGAAAACGGACCAGATAGGAGACTGGTCAGGCTATCAAGGGGCACGCCTAAGACTCCATCCATCCATTCCATTGTCTTGTTCTTCCAGAAACACAGAAACTCCTTCACTCCCCTCCCCTCTGTTCTCTCTCCTCCCATCCTCTCCACATTCCTCTCCTATTCCTATATCATCCTATCTTCTCTACCAGACCTTCAGGCTTTAGCTAGCGCTCCATCACCTCTCCTGTAGAAGAATAGAATGGAGACATTGTAGAATTATAATGACAGACATTCCTGTTCCATTGCAACGTTCCGTGCTGGCTGGACCAGACCGACAGCCTTAGTGTTGTAGTTAAGTGTGTGATATTAGGAATTTCTAATTCATTGATTCTTATCAGAAGCCTGAATAAAACAAGTTATTATTTAAACAGCTACTAAAAACTTTGGCTAACTTTAGCCACCACTAGCTAAAAAGCAATGGGAGTAGCACAGTAGGGACATAAAAAAAGAAGGCCAAATCATCTTTAAGAGTAACATCAAACCAAAACATTCTTCTCCTCCTCTACTCCCCTTTCTTCTCCTCTCACCATGGGCCCTAGTCAAAAGTAGAGCACATGAAATGTCACCAGATATAGATTCTACAGACCCTACTGACTACTTCCAATCCCATTTATACCTCAGCACAAATAATATTTGTTTCTCTATAACCCAATATGTATTTCATATATAGTGTATTGCATTGGGGGCAATGGAATAGGCGGAGTAGGAAGTGCTGCTGGATATTTAAAACAGTCCCCTCAAAAACGAAACATTTGGTTAGTAGAGACCTTACTGAATCATTTCCACCCCCTCTAGCTGAAACATGTAGTCAAGTATTATTCTCTATGGCCATATGTATTTTATATACAGTGCATTGCAATGAAGGGAGTGAGTGGAGTAAGGAGTCACCAGCACTATGTATTAAACCAGCTGCCCAGCACAAGAGACCATTTATATTCTTCAGAATCTATTGAGTAATTCCAATAACATATAAAGTGTGTTTCTTAAAAAATACACAATAGTTTAACATAACTGTATTTGTGTAAACCTTCAAAATAAATGCTTTTTAAATAATAAAATAAAATCTAAAAAAAATAGATATTTTTTTCCATGGTCTTTGTTCTTCTATAAACACAGCAACTCCTCGTCTCTCCCCTCCCGCTGTTCCATGTCCTCCTTCATTCTCCTCTCATATCCCTGTCATCCTATCTTCTCTATCTCCCCTCCAGACCTTCCGTCTTAACTGTTTGTGCTGCATACATAATTTCCTGTTGCTGGGAGAACAGAATACAATTCTTCTCACTCATATTCTTTACAACGTCACACCCCAATCCAGCCATATGTCTCGACTTGAGGTTCAGCAGTAAATTACAAATCTTCCCTTCGTCATAACGATGCAATGCTAAATGTTTGCGCCACGGTGGCGAATGAGGGATATGGCTTCAAAATGCTCCTCAATTCAGGGATGGAAGGTGTCACTGTACTCCTCAATTTCGCAGCTGGGATAACTAGAAGATTGAAATACTGCTCGTTTTTAATTGAACTGCCTTTTCTGTCAGCATGCTAGGCTAACTAATGCTAAAGCAGCCCATTGGATTCCACAACACTTCCGGCAAACTCATCCAAGGCGGATGAGAAAGTGAGACTCCCTATTTTTTTCTGGTTACATTGGAGTCAATGAACTAATAGACTCAACTGCTATAACACTGGTGTCTATGGGAGAGCCACACCCTTAAGCAGACCGGAACTGACGGTAAACGGCCTGAGTGAACTTTTCCTTAATCCACCATCTTTGTGTTGGCGTCGCATGTTCATGGAGTCCAATGGGCTGCTTTATCATTAGCTAGCATTGCAAGCTGACGAAAAAAAAAAACGGTTTAATTAAACTAGCAAAGCAATAGTCATAGAGCCATGGCTCGTTGGCCAAAGCCTATGGGGAAATGCAATGTTATTTTTGGATAAATACAGAAAATAAGGTAAACACAGGCTTAGGAGATCTTACATTTTGTCCTATGAGATAATCATCAGCTAACGTAACTTTGGATTTGGAAGCATTTGTGTAATTAAAACAAGCACATAAAGGTCATGTTAACTGACTGATATCATCTCATAGAACACAACGTATAAGATCTCCTAAGCCTCAGACCTTATTTTCTGTGTTTATCCACAAACCCCATTCATTCTCCCATAAGAAAGGCTGAATGAACCACAGGTAACTAATTTCCGTTTTTTAGAACTACGAGCTGGCGAGCTCTATTTCAATCTTCTAATTATCCCAGATTCGTGTACGATATCCAAACATAAAGAACTAAGACGGATAACAATTTTGACTGTATGGACACATTTTTATTGTTGTCCGCAAGAACTGAGACAATACGGGCGTGGAGAGGATGGGCTGCAACAGGAAACATGTGCTAGCTGTTTTCAAAGTAAAAGCTTTGGTAATAAATAGTACTGGTAATAAATAGTATACTATTTTCTACTAGGCATCAGTTTTCTGTAGTGATATTGATCGCATAAAATTACTTGCCCTAGTTAAGGTCCATGAGAAGGACACACGAATAGCCAGAGCCATATAGATAAATATATGGCTCTGGCCATAGCTGGTGCATGAGTTGTAAATGACAACAAACTAACCCAACCTTACATTATTTAAATTAAAACATTTAGAATATCAGCTCATGCCCTGAATTTACATGAAATGACTGACTCTGTTTTATACCAGCCAACATCACCAATCACTCTTTCCCTGCCTGGGAAGGAATGGAAGAAGGGGCGGGATGGTGGAGCAGACATGAGGATAGGACAATCAACCACACTGTCTCAGATTTTATTTTTGATCAATTTCTTACATCTGTGTATCTTATTTCACACCCGTTTCAAAGAGGGGACCCAATGTTCCTCCACTCCTTTTTCAGGAGGATGCAAGGAAAAACATGTCATGCAATCATTGGTGGCTGTGTGCAGTGTGACCGCTATGTGGAACACCACTGTTCTCTACCTCAGGGGTGTAGTCATTCTGGTAAACTCACGGGCATGGACATCAGAATGAATAGAACAGGCTTGGAACCTATAACCCTGGCAATTTGACTGGTCAACTTATGGGTACACTTGCAATGGCTGCCTGGTGTTGTCAACAAACCAAATGTTATTTGTCACATGCCTCGTAAACAACAGGTGGAGACTAACAGTGAAATGGTTACTTACGGGTCCTTCCCAACAAAGCAGAGAGAGGAAATAGAGAAATAATGGAATAGTAAAACACGTAATAATAATAAATACACAATGAGTAACAATAACTTGTCTATATTCAAGGGGTAAAAGTACCAAGTCGGTGTCAGGGGTATGAGGTAATTGAGGTACATATAAATAGGAATAAAGTGACATAATAAACAGTAACAGTAGCGTATGTGATGACTCAAAGTTGGTGTAAAAAGAGTAAATGCAGATAGATAGTCCATTCAGTTAACTATCAGTCTTATTGCTTGGGGGTAGAAGCTGTTCAGGGTCCTTTTGGTTCCAGAGGACCCAGCATTGGTACCGCTTGCCGTGCGTGATGCAATCATTTCCATGGTAATGTATACAAAACAAAAATATAAGCGTAACATGTAAAGTGTTGGTCCCATGTTTCATGAGCTGAAATAAAAGATCCTAGAAATGTTCCATATGCACTAAAATTGTATTTCTCTCATTGTGTGCACAAATTAGCATTTCTCCTTTGCCAAGGTAATCCATCCACCTGACAGGTGTGGCATATCAAGAAGCTGATTAAACAACATGTGCATTACACAGGTGTACCTTGTGCTGGGGACAATACAATATCTCTCTAAAATGTGCACACAACACAATCCCACACGTCTAAAGTATTGAGGGAGTGCAATTGGCATGCTGACTGCAGGAATGTCCACCAGAGCTGTTGGTTAATTACTCCGCCTCCAAAATTGTTTTAGAGAATTTTGCAGTAGGTCCAACTGGCCTCACAACCGCAGACCATGCGTAACCATGCCAGCCTAGGACCTGTACATCCTGTTTCTCACCTGTGGGATCGTCTGAGACCAGCCACTGCGACAGCTGATGAAACGGAGGTGTATTTCTCTCTGTAATAAAGGCCTTTTGTGTCGAAAAACTCATTCTGATTGGCTGGGCCTGGCACCCCAGTGGGTGGGCTTGGCTCCCAGGTGGGTGGGCCTATGCTTTCCCAGTCCCACCCATGGCTGTGCCCCTGTATTCCCAGTCATGTGAAATCCATAGATTAGGGCCTAGTTAATTTATTTCAATTGACTGATTTACTAATATGAACTGTAACAGTTAAATCGTTGAAATTTCTGCATGTTGTTTATAATTTTGTTCAGTAAATAAATAAAATAAGTATCATTCTTTTTGTGTTGTTTGTAAACTCGGGTTCCCTTTATCAAATGTTAGGTTTGGTTGAAGATCTCATAACATTCCGTATCAAAAATATGCAAAAACTTGTCTCGTTGCTATGACAATAACTGCGTAGCTAGAGAAGTCAACTATCACCACTGAATTATTTTGCAAGTTCTCCATGTTTGTGCTACGTTAAGGCTTAATCATTCAGTCAATTGAGCATTTCTTGCCGTTCTCATATCTCCATTGTGTCAGTTAATGAAAGATATTTAGGAAATGGAGGGAGAAATTCAGGGTTATTTAGTGATAGACAGCGCTGCGTTCAGTCACAGGTCTAACATTGAGTGGAGAGGAAGGACTGTTGTGTTCTAACCTGTAAGGGAGGGGAGGGATGCTTTGTTTAAATTGTTTTGATACATTTTGCAGGGTTATTGGGGTGGAATGGCAATCTGAAGGGTTTTGTAATTATATATATATATATTATTTTATCCAACTGTGGATATGTTTACAGTTTTTGTGGGGAATATCTGGTTTACAATTATTTAATTGGCAACTGGATAGTAATTTTATAGCTATCATAAGTTACTTTTCTCCCCTTTTATCCATCAAACGGGTATTCACATCACCACAGATGGATCAGGGTTCATTTAGTGATCATTTCCAGTAATCTGAGGGGTTCTAAAGTTGACATTGCTCTATTGCAAGATACACATCTTTTAGAGGGTGGACACCTTTTCGAGGGTGATGTCCATAGACTTCAAAACAAATACAACAAACTGGCAGCTGCTTTGTGCTTTACATCTGAATCGAAAAGGGTGCTTATTCGACAAACACAATCTACCCCTTATAATTGAAAAAAGTGGAAATGATTAACAGGGTACATGTATTACATATGTTCCACTCTGTATGGAAGGAAAATAGCATTTGACAAAGATTTTCTCCCCTCTGTAACCAGAAGCCTGCTCAATTTATCGCATTATACGCTTGTTATTGTAACTGACATGAATGCCATTATTGATTCTAAGCTCGATAGATCTGGACCACATCATATCTCATCACAAGTGAATGCTTCTAATGCGCTTAAACAATTTCTTAAATATCTTCATCTTAATGACTGTTGGAGATTTCATAATCCCACAACTAAGGACTATACATGCTGTCACGCTGCCTCTTGCGCAACTCCCCTCCTCATCATGAGACACACCTGGACTCCATCACTTTACTGATTATCTCCCCTCCCCCACCACAGAGAGGTCTAAGGTTGCCATGGTTGTTTCTCTGCTGAGTGGGCTACGGCCATCTGGGAGAGAGGAGAGGAGGAGCTTGCTTCGTATGAGGGGTTCATGGCTCTGTTCAGAGGTATCTTCGATCACCGGAGGGTAGAGAGGGTGGTGAGCCCCTACTCTAACTAAGGCAGGATGACCAGACCACTGTCGAGTACACGCTCACCTTCTGGACAGTAACAGCATCCAGCAGATGGAATGAGTCGGTGCTCCATACGCTATTCAGAAGAGGACTGCGCGATGAGGTCCAGACGGAACTGGCATGTCGAGACGATGACAATGAGTGCGTCTCCTTGGATGCACTCATTGCGATGGCGTTCTGAATGGATAACCTATTTCGGGAATGTCGATACCCTCATCGCTCCCGAGTGGCGCAGCGTCTAAGGGACTGCCTCGCAGTGCTAGAGGTGTCACTACAAACCCTGGTTCGATTTCAGGCTTTATCACAACTGGCTGTGATTGGTAGTCCCATAGGGCGGCACACAATTGGCCCAGCGTCGTTAGGGTTTGGCCGGGTTGGCCGTCACTGTAAATAATAATTTGTCCTTAACTGACTTGGCTAGGTACCTTTAAAAAAAAAAAATACAATTTAATCGATTCTCTCCCTCCCTCAGTGACCACTCTGTATCAGAGCCTGAACCCATGGAGGTAGGGGTCACACGCCTCTCCGTGGCTGAGCGACGCAGACGGAAACAGTGTCCTGTACGTTCCAACTCAGGATACACGAGAGCAGAGGGACAGTCACGTGATCTTCCACCTCCTGGGGCAGGTGTGAGTATCCCTTCAACATTTTCTGCCGAACCCTTTTTAATGTTGATCAAGCTAGCTGGCTGTCCTTCATGTACTGTTTCTACAGCACTAAGGGATTCCTGTTATGCGGGCTAATTTATTGACCAGACCCTTGCTTCTTCTCTGATCACCACCTCATACCCGCTCTCTCTCCGTTTCCGGTTCAAGCCCTTGATAATCAGCTACTAGGATCCGGAACCATCACACCACTCACCTTCACCGTGGAGTCCATTCATCAGGAGAAACATTCCCTTCTTCATCATTAGTGCACCAGCTCACAAGATCCTCCTCGGCCTCCCATGGCTCCAACGCCATAACCCCACCATCTCATGGTCGAGGATGAGAATCATGGACTGGGCACCCGAGTGCCGGAGAACCTGCTTTCCTGTCCCTTCTCGAGCAGTAGACCCTGTGGTCTGGGACATAGATGTGGACATTCGCCAGAGTTCTAGCCATGGGCCTAGTGAAAGTTATTAACAAGCTCAAACATCCTGACCAAACAGGGTTTATTAAGGGTTATCAGGTAACCATTTCATGTGGTTTCTGAGGCTTCCAATCTGGATACCGTGTGCTGTGTTATCATTAGATGCAGAGAAAGCCTTTGACCGCATAGAGTGGGAATATTTATGGCTCGTTCTTGAACATTTTGGCTTTGGAGCCAGATTTATACATATGATCCGCACCATGTATGTGAATCATTCTTCTATGTTTACTGGAACTACCCATTCTAATCCATTTACCATACAATGAGGATGTAAACAAGGTTGTCCTGCCTCCCCTATGCTATTTGCTCTCTCTCTCTCTGCTGGCACAAAGACAAAACTTACGTCAAGATTCCGCTTCCTCAAGCAATTTCTCTGTATGCAGATGACATACGTCGCAAACGCTCAGAGATCCCTCCAGCCAATGTCTATTTTCACAGCATTCAGCTCATGGTCTGGTTACAAGATCAAATCAAATGGTATTTGTCACATGCCCCGACTACAACAGATGTAAACCTTATTATTTATTTTTATTTCACCTTTATTTAACCAGGTAGGCTAGTTGAGAACAAGTTCTCATTTGCAACTGCGACCTGGCCAAGATAAAGCATAGCAGTGTGAACAGATAACACAGAGTTACACATGGAGTAAACAATAAACAAGTCAATAACACAGTAGAAAAAAAGAGAGTCTATATACATTGTGTGCAATAGGCATGAGGAGGTAGGCAAATAATTACAATTTTGCAGATTAACACTGGAGTGATAAATGATCAGATGGTCATGTACAGGTAGAGATATTGGTGTGCAAAAGAGCAGAAAAGTAAATAAATAAAAACAGTATGGGGATGAGGTAGATAAAATTGGGTGGGCTATTTACCGATAGACTATGTACAGCTGCATCGATCGGTTAGCTGCTCAGATAGCAGATGTTTGAAGTTGGTGAGGGAGATAAAAGTCTCCAACTTCAGCGAATTTTGCAATTCGTTCCAGTCACAGGCAGCAGAGAACTGGAACGAAAGGTGGCCAAATTAGGTGTTGGCTTTAGGGATGATCAGTGAGATACACCTGCTGGAGCGCATGGGTGTTGCCATCGTGACCAGTGAACTGAGATAAGGCGGAGCTTTACCTAGCATGGACTTGTAGATGACCTGGAACCAGTGGGTCTGGCGACGAATATGTAGCGAGGGCCAGCCGACTAGAGCATACAGGTCGCAGTGGTGGGTGGTATAAGGTTCTTTAGTTACAAAACGGATGGCACTGTGATAAACTGCATCCAGTTTGCTGAGTAGAGTGTTGGAAGCTATTTTGTAGATGACGTTGCCGAGGATCAGTAGGATAGTTAGTTTTACTAGGGTAAGTTTGGCGGCGTGAGTGAAGGAGGCTTTGTTGCGGAATAGAAAGCCGACTCTAGATTTTATTTTCGATTGGAGATGTTTGATATGATTCTGGAAGGAGAGTTTACAGTCTAGCCAGACACCTAGGTACTTATAGATGTCCACATATTCAAGGTCGGAACCATCCAGGGTGGTGATACTAGTCAGGCGTGCGGGTGCAGGCAGCGAACGGTTGAAAAGCATGCATTTGGTTTTACTAGCGTTTAAGAGCAGTTGGAGGCCACGGAAGGAGTGTTGTGTGGCATTGAAGCTCGTTTGGAGGTTAGATAGCACAGTGTCCAAGGACGGGCCGGAAGTATATAGAATGGTGTCGTATGCATAGAGGTGGATCAGGGAATCGCCTGCAGCAAGAGCAACATCATTGATATATACAGAGAAAAGAGTCGGCCCGAGAATTGAACCCTGTGGCACCCCCATAGAGACTGCCAGAGGAACGGACAGCATGCCCTCCGATTTGACACACTGAACTCTGTCTGCAAAGTAGTTGGTGAACCAGGCAAGGCAGTCATCAGAAAAACCGAGGCTACTGTGTCTGCCGATGAGAATATGGTGATTGACAGAGTTGAAAGCCTTGGCAAGGTCGATGAAGATGGCTGCACAGTACTGTCTTTTATCGATGGCCGTTATGATATCGTTTAGTACCTTGAGCGTGGCTGAGGTGCACCCGTGACCGGCTCGGAAACCAGATTGCACAGCTGAGAAGGTACAGTGTGATTCGAGATGGTCAGTGACCTGTTTGTTGACTTGGCTTTCGAAGACCTTAGATAGGCAGGGCAGGATGGATATAGGTCTGTAACAGTTTGGGTCCAGGGTGTCTCCCTCTTTGAAGAGGGGGATGACTGCGGCAGCTTTCCAATCCTTGGGGATCTCAGACAATATGAAAGAGAGGTTGAACAGGCTGGTAATAGGGGTTGCGACAATGGTGGCGGATAGTTTCAGAAATAGAGGGTCCAGATTGTCAAGCCCAGCTGATTTGTACAGGTCCAGGTTTTGCAGCTCTTTCAGAACATCTGCTATCTGGATTTGGGTAAACCTTATAGTGAAATGCTTACTTACAAGCCCTTAACCAACGATACAGTTTTAAGAAAATGCCTAAAAAGTACCCAAAAAAGTAAGAGATAAGAAAAACTAATAATCAACTGGTCTAAATCAGCTTTACTACCCCTTAACTCCGCTATGGGAAGTGTGATACCATTGAAGAAATAAATCCCCAAATTATGCATTACCATATCCCCCACTATTCTCACCACTTGCAGGAAGAACTACTTAGAAACCTTCTTTGCATGCTAGAATCTCAATTATTAAAATTAATGCCCTCCCTCGTATCAATTTTATGAGTTCCATGTTACAACTGTCGCCTATAGACCATTCGAAACTTTACTCTGTCATAAAGAAGTCCATTTGGGGGTGAAATAGACCACAGATTAAATATGCAACACTACAGAGAACAAAAGCATCAGGTGGAGTTGCAGATCCAAATCTAACATTTTATCACCTATCATCCCAAATGAATTTCCTGAAGACCTGGTTAAACCCAGAGTCTTCTGTTCCTTGGTGTGCTATAGAAGAGTCAATAGTTTCATCAATTAGATTACAAGATGTATTATTTTCTGGATTGACTCCTTAAAAAATGTGCCTTATTGTTTGGACCCATTATAGCACACTCAGTAAATGTATGGAAAGCTACAGAGAAGCATATGAGCTCCAGTGGCGACCCATGATTCAGTGCTGGTTGGGCAGAGCCCCACCTGTTTTGAGCCCACATTTTGAGCAAAAAAAAGTAATAATAATAATAAAAATGTTTTTGGGAGGGCTTGCCTGTTTTGCATGTTATTCTGACATTTAATACGTGTCACATATCAGTTTGCAAACAATGTTAATTTTTTTTTTTTTATGAATAAAGCTGCATACAAACATGGTTTCTTTTTTGTTTCCTTGAGTAAGGGAGCTCTAAAATGTAGGTGATTCAGACGTGCTCAGTGCTTTCTGTGGTGGTGGGGCAAGCCAGCAGAAAATACGGAGTGTTGCGCCGTGATTGGCTCAGTGGTTTGTCACTCATGGGGACACTACGTCACCGCCAAGTCTAAGGGTAGAGGTTGAAAATTCTAGCCCCTTGGGTGCTGCCATAGAGTTACTTTCACGTATACTCCCTCTCTGGCCTCTACGTCACCAGACTGCTGATTATTACGCACACCTGTCACCATCGTCACTCGCACCAGCGCTTATTGACACTCACCTGGACTCCATCACCTCCTTGATTACCTGCCCTATTTTTGTCACTCCCTTTGGTTCCTCCCCCAGGCGTTATTGTTTCTGCACCTGTGTTCATGTTACCTCACTTATGTTATGCTGGCTTGTTTCATGTTTTTTGTTTTCATGAAACGTTTTACCTGCACCTGCTTCTCGACACACGGCGTCATCGTTACAGAATAACGCCTCACCAAAGGGAAGCATCAGGGAGTGTTTTTTGTATTGGTGATGTCGGGTCTGGGTTCCGCTGCCAGAGCAACCAAGGATGCTTCAGCCAGCTCTTCAGGCTTTCATGCCTCAGCCAGTACATCGGGGTGTCAAGACTCGATTGGCGGGTCAAGCGTCTGATGCCGAGTCTACCGAGGATGCCTCAGCTAGCTCATCAGGCTTCCATGCCTTAGCTAGCTCGTCAGGTTTTCAAGACTCGGTAGGTTCGCCAGGCTCCCATGCCACAGCTGGCTCGCCAGGCTCGCCAGATTCTCACCAGGTTATAAGCGTTGCGGAGGTCCAGTTTGGTGAAGAATTGGGCCTTTTGGGCCAACTCCAAGGCGGTGGACATCAGGGGTAGGGGGTAACGATTCTTGATCGTAATCCGGTTCAGCCCTCTGTAATCGATGCAAGGACACAGGCCTCCATCCTTCTTACCCACGAAGAAGAAGTCTGCACCAGCTGGGGATGTAGAGGGCCGAATGAAACCTACCGCCAGCAACTCCCGGATATAATTGTCCATGATTGCTGCTTCAGGGGTCGAGTGGGAGTACAGACAGCCCCGGGGAGGTGTGGAGCCTGGTAGGAGTTCTATGGAACGATGGGTAGTAGGAACGATGGGGAGGAAGGGTGGCGGTTTCTCTTACTGAAGGCCTCCCTGAGGTCGAAGTATTCGGGAGGGAGAGCAGAGAAGTCTTGGTCTTCAATGAATGCAGGAGGACACGGCGAGGCTCTTGGTGGAAGTCTTAGACATTTAGTCTGGCAGTCCTTACCCCAGTCTAGTAGGTGTCTAGGGGGTTATGTAGCTCTAGCCAGGTGTACCCTAGGATAAGGAGGTTCTCGGAAGCAGTGATCAAACGAAAACTAAGAGTCTCAGTGGTTCACCCCAATCTGCAGTAGAATGGGCTTGGTCTGATATTCCATCTGACCGGAGCCAATCGGCCGGCCGTCCATCGAGGGCTTGAATCTGCAGAGGGACGGGACATTTCACGCAGGGGATTTGTAATTCTCCGGCGAAGTCCTGATCAATGAAATTGTCTGCGGCCCCAGAGTCCACAAAGGCTTGAATCTGGTGCTGACGGTTATCCCAGTGGAGGGTTGTGTGTAGTGACAGACAGTGACTGGGTAGCTGGGAGGTAACTGCACAGCTCGTCAGGGTCTCCCCTTGTTCTGGCGAGCCCTGGTGTTTCCCGTCAGCTCTGGGCATGTAGCACTGAGATGTAGTAGAGTAGAGGCAGCAGCCTTTGGGCTCAGACGTGTGCTTCCCAGCTGTGGGCTCAGACGTGTGCTTCCCAGCTGCATGGGCTCCTCAATGCTGAGTTCATGGGGCTTGGGGTGCTCAGGAAACCGGGATACTGGGGTGGTGTCAAAAAGGCGATGTCTCACGCGTTCTCGGAAGCGGTTGTCAACCCTGATTGCCAACGTTATCAGGGACTCGAGGTCCTCCCCCAGTTCCCGAGAGGCCAGTTCATCCTTGGAGTTAGACAAACCCTGGTGGAAAGCAGTGGCCAGTGCCTCCGTATTCCACCCACTCTCGTCTGGCTGCTTCTCGTCCGACAACTAGGTGGTCGAAGACTCATCACAGCTCGGCAGTGAAGGCTACTATGGAGCTGCAGGATGGTTGCTGCTGTTCCCACACTGCCGTTGCCCATGCCAGGGCCTTGCCCGAGAGTAGAGAGATGATGTAGGCGATCATGGTGTGGATCGGTGTGGAACAAGGAGGGCTAAAGCTCGAACACCAGAGAACCCCTTGCATCCTCCCGGGTGGCCATCATACCGCTCTGGGGCTAGGATCTTGGGTTCCAGGTACAGGTTCCCTGGAGGAATTACGGCGATACCTGTAGCACTGGGCGAAGAGACTTGGGCATGGGCTCCTCCTGGCTTGGAGACGTGCCGTGGTTGGAGGGAATTGGTGCCCGGAGGGTCTCAGATTTGGAAGAGTTGTCTTTGCTGCCGACCCAACAGTGCTTCTTGTTGGGTTATCGCATTCCTAATCAGGGTAATCTCTGGTTAGAAGCTTGCTGTGTCATGGTGATGTTGAACCCAGGTGCAGAGAATGGACCAGACGATTAATCAATGATTAAGGATAAACATAAATACTTTAACGAGAAAAGATATCATAAGGATCACCGTAACACAGGAGAAAACAACGAACACTAGGATTAGACATTCACTCAGGGGACGAAGACACAGGGCAACCGAAATCAAGCTTCTGCAAAGAGAATAGAAAACACAGCTCTTTTAAAGGGGGAAATCAGAACAAGGAAATAGAAAACACCTGAATGTAATAATAGTCTCAAGGGCCGTCTCTGCTACCCTCTGGTGCCAGGAGGAACCATGACAACTTCATAGAAGAGTTTATCTTTCACAAAAAAACACGATCACACTTTGATGAGTAGACTAAAACAACTGACACACACAACACACTGAAAGGAGAGGAATATCATGTTTTCCAGGGATGTTCCTCCTCAGAAGGAGCAGAGGGAGAGTAGCAGGTTAAAGTTTTCACATACTAACCCCTTCAAAGAGGACAGAGGGTACGATGCGGTCTGCCTCCCCACCTCCTACACACACTCCTCCCTCCTCCCTCCCCGTCTTCCCAGTGATGGGAAATGATGGCTGTAGCACAGGGAGTGTTGTCGATAGCTTCATGGCTGTGTGCATGCGGTATAAGGGATGCTCCCCGCTCTGCCTCTCTCTCGGCCAACCCCTCAGACACTGTCACCAGAGAGTCTTCATACACACTGCTCAGGGGGAGAACGACAGATTTGTACCTGTTAGTTTAGGCAAACTTCTGACCCACTGGAATTGTGATACAGTGAAATAATCTGACTGTAAACAATTGTTGGAAAAATGACTTGTGTCATGCACAAAGTTGATGTCCTAACCGACTTGCCAAACTATAGTTTGTTAAGAGGAAATGTGTGGAGTGGTTGAAAAACTAGTTTTAATGACTCCAACCTAAGTGTATGTAAACTTCCGACGTCAATTGTAGTAGTAATACAGACCGTATAATACATGGACACACATACAGTACGTCTGACCACAGACTGTTCCTATAGAGTGACAGATCAAAATAACAAACTCATCACATGGAACACAGGCAGCAAAAGAAGCATCGTTGACATCAATGCAGCAATCAAAACAACAGGGGACTAGGAAATCTCCAACTTTAGTACGTTCAAAACAACAGGGGACTAGGAAATCTCCAACTTTAGTACGTTCAAAACAACAGGGGACTAGGAAATCTCCAACTTTAGTACGTTCAAAAC
Organism: Oncorhynchus mykiss; assembly: GCF_013265735.2. Classification (NCBI taxonomy): domain Eukaryota; kingdom Metazoa; phylum Chordata; class Actinopteri; order Salmoniformes; family Salmonidae; genus Oncorhynchus; species Oncorhynchus mykiss. The sequence goes on along the minus strand of NC_048588.1, from coordinate 7,410,249 downwards.
AACAGGGGACTAGGAAATCTCCAACTTTAGTACGTTCAAAACAACAGGGGACTAGGAAATCTCCAACTTTAGTACGTTCAAAACAACAGGGGACTAGGAAATCTCCAACTTTAGTACGTTCAAGACAACAGGGGACTAGGAAATCTCCAACTTTAGTACGTTCAAAACAACAGGGGACTAGGAAATCTCCAACTTTAGTACGTTCAAAACAACAGGGGACTAGGAAATCTCCAACTTCAGTACGTTCAAAACAACAGGGGACTAGGAAATCTCCAACTTCAGTACGTTCAAAACAACAGGGGACTAGGAAATCTCCAACTTCAGTACGTTCAAAACAACAGGGGACTAGGAAATCTCCAACTTTAGTACGTTCAAAACAACAGGGGACTAGGAAATCTCCAACTTTAGTATGTTCAAGACAACAGGGGACTAGGAAATCTCCAACTTTAGTACGTTCAAAACAGGGGACTAGGAAATCTCCAACTTCAGTACGTTCAAAACAACAGGGGACTAGGAAATCTCCAACTTTAGTACGTTCAAAACAACAGAACTCCGACTGGGATTTTCTTTTCTTTTTTAACGCGGTCAATTCCAAGTCTGAAACCGGGCATCTTCCTAGAACTCTGACTTTCCGGCCCGAAGATCACTGACGTCATGATTTGACCTCATCTTGAGTGCACCGTGGAAGTTGTTAACCACAGAATCAGATAGAACATCTAATCTTTTCTTGGTCAATCATATTTCAACTTTGGAGCATTGAGTAAAGTATCCTTCTTGAGTGACGACAAAATGCATCATAAACTGCCCGTCAATGCCAGCTGACTAGTCTGATATCATGTGTAGGCTAATAAAGCTGATACTGCTGCACAGTGCATTGAGAAGCCTTCCCATTCTAAACTATAACCTGTGCCCTGTGATGTGAATACAGTGTTTGGTATGAGATCGATCATGTATGCAGTACTAAGAATAATAGAGGTACAATTTCAGTCACTAAGGAAATAAACACAGCAAACCCCTGCTGATAATGAGAGCACAGTGTTAAGATGTGACTTAGTGTTAAAATGGGGGGGGATATATTGTGATATCAAATGTTTGTTTGACCGCTAGATTTGATGGATATTAATGACTAATGTACTCTATTAACCCACGTTGTCGTTCCAAGACAACTTCCTCCCATTATTCGGAGGGTCATGTGTAGGTTGTATGTGTAGATCAACCAGCAACTCTCAGGAAATAACACGGATCACACTTTCTCGTGCTTTTACAGTGTTAGTTTCACACAGGAAAAACAGAACGTTGACTTCACTGTTTGCTGCCAACATGTTAATTAAGGCTATTTAGCCTTTTGGTGTTATTATATTAGGTTTAAATTCAACCTGATATTTGAGCATATCTAGCACAGATTCCTTTGAATTTGATAGTTGGTATTTCCTTGTTTACCAGAGAGAATCTACTGTGGCAATTGACTCGACACATTTGACTCATTTAAAACTTGTGTTGGTGTCCTGACTTTTCATTTCCAGTGTGTTCAATACAATATGGTCGTTTCTCGTCAAAAGGGGGAACAGTGAGTATTCCTGAATTGTCTACATCTAAAATTGTTAACTTAATCAAGCCAATCACGATTGAGTTAATATAGTATATGTTTTCATTAAATCATAGGCTAATCAAGGTACGTCAAATTACAGCATGGTGATGTCACCATGGGAAGACCAAATGGTGGTCTTTTAAAACAGATCTCACTCTAAAAGGGCATTATCATCATTTTCCCAATGTCTCAGTATTATTCCTACCTCATTGTGTGGAAATATGAAAATCATGTTTTTGACTGCACAGGACCTTTATATTATTTGACTGGATACAGAGAAACAACTTTGTTTTAGATTAGGACATACGAGAACATTCTTTAAAATAGCTTATTGCAAATAACATCAATGTGTAATTTAAAACAAGTAGTATCTCAGGGTATGTGATCCATCATCTCCAACAGCTCAAGAACCTGGGTTAGGTCGCCCTTAATTAAGATTGTTATCTAAGATGTGGTACCTGTGACAACACTTCCCCAGCAGCCCATGGAGGGGCTCTCCAGTCTCCTCAATGTGCTCAATGGTTCTGCCTCTTAACCCATTACCATAGGTGAAAAGCACCATGGTGCTTCTCCATACCCCCTCACCCAAAACACTCAGGTATTTCTCCACAGCATGCCTATCTTCCTCGGTGAAGGAGTCAACAGGTATGGCCATAAGGAACATACTAACTACCCTATAGGGGCACAGGGATGCACTGCCTGTCATCTCTAGTCTGACCTGCTTCCGTTTGGACAAACTGTAAGACTCCAACCGGGAGTGTCGACCACTGTATTTGTATTTATTATGGATCCCCATTAGCTGCTGCCAAAACAGCAGCTACTCTTCCTGGGGTCCAGCAAAATTAAGGCAGTTTATACAATTTTAAAAACATCACAATACATTCACAACACACTGTGTGCCCTCAGGCCTCTACTCCACCACTACCATATATCTACAGTACTAAATCTGTGTAAGTATAGTGCGTATGTTATCGTGTGTGTGTGTATGCATGTGTCAACCAATGTTGCTTCACAGTCCCCGCTGTTCCATAAAGTATTTTTAAAAATCAAATTTTACTGCTTGTCTCAGTTACTTGATGTGGAATAGAGTTCCATGTAGTCATGGCTCTATATAGTACAGTGTGCCTCCCATAGTCTGTTCTGGACATGGGGACTGTGAAGAGACCTCTGGTGGTGTGTCTTGTGGGGTATGCATGGGTGTCCGAGCTGTGTGCCAGTAGTTTAAACAGACCTCTGGTGGCGTGTCTTGTGTGGTATGCATGGGTGTCCGAGCTGTGTGCCAGTAGTTCAAACAGACAGCTCGGTGCATTCAACATGCCAATACGTCTCATAAATACAAGTAGTGATGAAGTCAATCTCTCCACTTTCAGCCAGGAGAGATTGACATGCATGTTATTAATATTAGCTCTCTGTGTACATCCAAGGGCTAGCAGTGCTACCCTGTTCTGAGCCAATTGCAATTTTCCTAAGTCCTTTTTTGTGGCACCTGACCACACGACTGAACAGTAGTCAAGGTGCGACTAAACTAGGGCATGTTGGACCTGACTTGTTGATAGTGTTGTTATGAAGGCAGAGCATCGCTTTATTATAGACAGACTCTCCCCATCGTAGCTACTACTGCATCAATATGTTTTGACCATGACAGTTTACAATCTAGGGTTACGCCAAGCAGTTTAGTCATCTCAACTTGCTCAATTTCCACATGATTTATTACAAGATTTATTTGAGGTTAAGGGTTTAGGGAGTGTTTTGTTCCAAATACAACGCTTTCAGTTGTAGAAATATTTAGGGATAACTTATTCCTGGCCACGCACTCTGAAACTAACTGCAGCTCTTTGTTGAGTGTTGCAGTCATTTCAGTCGCTGTAGTAGCTGACGTGTACAGCGTTGAGTCACCCGCATACATAGATACTCGGGCTTTACTCACAAGTCAGTGGTTTTGTCGTTAGAAATAAATCCACTGCAACTGTCCTCCCTTCCTCCACTCCCTGTCCCACCACACACGACTGCTTTTTGCCACTGTCTAAATGGTATTTCCTGCTGAACTCTACGTTCTGGATGCCTCTGTCAAAAAAAAAGAAACAATAACATCTCAATATAACCTGTGCAGTTATGCAATGCTACCATGTAGCCTAATGTTCTCTATTTGCAATTGTCTTCTTTAAACCTTTGCCACAAACATGCAATTTTACACCCCAGCTCATCATTGAGCCTTGTGAGAGCAAAGCACTTACCTATGGGTACCACTGCTGAGACCTGCTGGTTCTGCCTTGTCCTCATGTTCTGCATGACAAGCATTTCTATGTCCTCTCCCTGCTGTTTCCCTCCTCCCATCCTCAAGCTCTCTCACATCTGGCTGTACAACCTCTCCTGTATTTCCCTTGGACGCCTATTCATGTCAACCATCCTATCAATCTTCTCCAACAGCAATTGGACCTGAACCTCTTTGTCCCTGGCTTGGCTGTCCAGAACATGGAACTTGTTCCCACACCTCTCCACAAGCCACAGGAGACTCTTGTCCTTCCCTTGGATGTGTTCGTCGACGGTGGTTCCTCCTGGTATCTCAGCTCAGTGGGTTAGGAGCACTACAGTTCGCTGCCAGATAGGGGCCTGGATCTGCCTCAGATGCTCCTCCATGGTCCTCCATTTTCCCTGCCTGAAGTCCCCTGTGGCAGAGACCACCAGGAGGATGGCATGGGGCCCCAGGGAACAGAGGGACATGACTCGCCCCGCTCCTGTGCCACGTTGCCAGGTGTGCTGCGCCCCACGTACCATCCAGGCGTGTCCACCAACGTCACCTGTCTTCCAGCAACAGTACCCCTACCTCTTGGAGCTGTGAGTTGCCATTACCCCTGTGTGAAATTCCCTCTTGCCCAAGATGGTGTTCCCTACTGAGCTCTTTCCCCTCGGTCTCTCTCCAAGTAAAAGCAGGCTCAGCTTTGAAATACACGGGTCTTGACCTAATATGGAGTTAAACACACCTCAAATGTATTTTATATCTATTCATGCTTTCATTTGATTGAGTAACAACGTATGATCTCATTATAGCTAATGCATGTGTGGCACTATTAATGATATAAGAATAGAATAGCAATCAAAGACTTACCAA
>NC_048588.1:4563052-4640552 GCF_013265735.2 Oncorhynchus mykiss | reverse complement strand
AACAAACGAAGAGGGAGAAAGAGGTGACGCAGATGAACCATGAGGTGCGCCGTGGACGGCTTGACTCTTGTCCAAAGCGATATCCATTGCTGTGGCTGGGAGCTCGCCATTTTACAGGACTGTCACGTCCCGTGACGATCACTGCTTGAAGTACAGTATAACCTGCTTGTCAGAAAAGGTCAGATCAGAGTCAGACCTAAGGAGAGAGGATTGCAGCCTTTCGGTGTGGTAACATATGTCACTCATTGCCCACAGCAGGTTGGCTCTTTCTGTGAATGGAGCTGGATTCTGTTATTGTGAAGTCTACGGCTACTGTGGGTAGATGCGACTGTTTCGAGAAGTGAGTCAGTGACGTTTTAATCGGCCGGTTGAGAGGTGAGGGAAGGTTGAAGGAGACAGACAACACTCCGCTCTGCTAGTCAGATGATTTGAAGCCCAAACTTTACATTTCTCTGAGCTACATTTCTCCAAGCCACTCATATATTTTATTTTGTGTGTGTTTGTGTGTGTGTGTGTGTGTGTGTGTGTGTGTGTGTGTGTGTGTGTGTGTGTGTGTGTGTGTGTGTGTGTGTGTGTGTGTGTGTGTGTGTGTGTGTGTGTGTGAGTATATGAGTATGTGTGTGTGCTCTCACTTCTCTGTACGTGGGAGTAGTTAGGTGGCGAACAGGGTCTCTCTCTCTCTCTCTCTCTCTCTCTCTCTCTCCACTTACATAATGGAGAGAGGATGCCCAGTAGCTAGCTCACTACCCTACCGGAGATGTTCTGTGAAAAGGATAGACCACAGCTGCTGCATGCTCACATTTAGCTCATTCTACAACCGTACCTTTCCTTATTTCTCCCACTTAGTCAGCCGTACGTTCAGCTTGACTAAGAGTCCAGTTACTTGTCTGCGGCTGTTGTGGCGATGGCCACTGGAAAAGCTTTTCCCTCCATCACTGCAAATCCTTGTCTAATATAGTGACGTTACTGATGTCTCTGGGTCTGATCCGCACTGACCCGAAGCCAGAGAGCATTTTCAAGACGACACTTAGGTGACAATTGTAGTCTGAAGATTTCTAGCCAGTCCTTTCAAATACAGCCACGAGGCGTGGTCCTGTTGTTTTGGAGCTTGTTTTTTGGGGGGGTTTGTTCTGTACGCAGGACTCAGTATGTAGGGGAGGAGAGTGAGGGTCGACGGATGTTAGGATTCATTTGTTTTTTTCGGTGACTGTGCCTCGTATACCCTATAATCAATAACATTACAGTTTGTGTGGCTATTCAATGATTACAGGTAAGATGTGTGGGAGGGGCCGTGGATAGTGCCCGCTGAGGAGGAACTGACGGGACCAAGGCAGAAGGTTACAGTGGGAGCACTGAGGTATAGCCGGGTTTCTTTTTAGATGTGCCTCCAAATTGGCACTCTATTTCATTTATAGCGCACGTCTTTGACCAGCGTCCATAATAGTGGCTCTGGTCAAAAGTAGTCCATTATATAGGGCATAGGGTGCCATTTTGGACAAATCCTATGTAATGTTGTTACTGGCTCTTGGGCCGTTGTCTTTAGGGGTAGTGGGGTTCAACGAAAAGCTGTGAAAACAAGTGGTTTTATGAACCATGTCAGAATATCATCTAACTCACCATGGTCCACTTCCCATGACCTTTGCCCAGGGTGGGTTGAACTTAACGCTCTACTGACAACATCATGTTTGGTACCATGTATTTTTGTGACAATGTCAAAAACGATTGAGTCTGACATTTTATTAGCGTTTGTATTTTATAGTTTGTAGTAGTATATGAAGCTTCTACAAACTGTAGATTTTTTTTTAAATTGGCCCACCAACAAAATGTAACTAATATAGCAAAAAAGCATCACTGGTTATGTAGTGCTCAAAGAATGACATTCCATGACTGCAACAATACTTCTATATAAAACTATACATCATCACCATATAAATTAACAAATTCAAATAATGCAATTTCACGTTTTATTTTGACAAAAACGGAGAGATAGTTTCACTCATTTCATTATACCCTCATTTATTATACCTTACTTAACTTAAATTAAATGTTATTTTTACTATGGTAATAAAACATTAACTGAATGTATATTGCGTGCGTGTGTTTGTTTGGAGTGCGGGCGGGCGGCAGAAAAATGTTGCGCACAGTCTCCAAGGACGCGCTGAGCCGTGTGTGGCAACCGCATCTGTGCCAGAGGGATTGAGATAGAAATAGCGAGATCTTTGATCGTCATATTTATCTGACTGAACAAAATTGCCTCTCAATCTTGCATGTACTAGGCTACCCAAGCCACAATAACAAAAAAATAAGAACATCTATAAAGTAGACCGAACGTAAATGTATCTTTCCCATTGTGCCAAGCTAATACAGTCACTGAATGAGGGAGCTCCTTTGTGCGCGAGGTGAAGATGGTAGCGCGGCAAAAGTCCACAGGTGCGCGCGTCCATGGACCTTAACAAAGAACGAGCTCAACGGACCGAAGCTGATTCTCTCCAGTCACCTGTTATATCACACCTCAAGACACCATACACCTGACCCCCCATAAACAAACCCAGCCCCACCGCTCCAGACACGTACACAAACCACCCCTCCCATCCGCGCAAAGAGAACAGCTCCATATTCCGTGCGTGTGGTCCTCGTACAATAGACGCACTGCCTCACTTCTCCATCACGGCGCATCATTACAATAGCGGGGGAGGGCCCCTCTCCTCGGATGACGGTCCCGGTTATGGGAGGGTACGGGAGGCGGGACCAGATCAGTGTCCGTTCCTCGGAGTTTGCGAGTCTGGGACTAGGGCTGGAGAGATCGCCGGTGAGCATCGTCACCACTCCAGCACGGAGCCTCGCTTGGCCGAACGCTGCGCCGTGCACTCGTCGGGATTGCACAACATTCCTGAGAAATATACCTGCTATTTATGGCATGTGGCTGGTAACTTTATTCCTGCTGTACTCTTTACAAGAAGGTACGTGAAAGACATTCACACTATTGCTCTCTCCAATCCAGTGTTGAAGTTGGGGCGCATATAGGCTATTTGTGTTTATTTGTGCTACAATAAATGAGGTGGGGTTGAAATTTGCTCATTTACAAAAGTCGTCACTTTAAATTCCTTCTTGTCAGTTAAGGTCAATGGCCTATCTTTACTTGGATAAAACATATTGAGTTGGGTGGGAATAATCGGTTTAACCACACTTAGAATGGAGGATGACAACAAGAATGACTTTTCAGCCACCATCCCTTCTGTCAGGTGTCTTGATCAATCCAAGGACGCATTATGCAGCAGCATAATTACACGTGTTTACACTATTTGAGAAGGAACATACATGTTGGCAGTGTGGTCCATATTCCCCTTAACCGCTGTCCGTGGCAGTTAAAGATGGGAGAGATAACATTTGGCATTCATGAACATGTCGAGTTGTGATGAATATGGAGACAATAAGAGAGGAAGAGATGCGGACGCAAAGACTGCGAGCTACAAGCTGCTAAGAACTCCAACTGGGTCTTTGAGCTGTAGGATGTTTATCAGAAAAGTAGCGGGGCATTCAAGTGTACATTTGTTTGCTCTCTTTCCTCTGTCCCATAACAGATAACAGAAGGTGTCGGGCGTCTGTGTCATTTGCTAATATGGATTCTTTGGCGCACCAAATTAGTGCATGTCTGTTGAAGAGCGTGCCTTTTAGTGTGCGTGTGTGTGTGCGTGCGTGAGTGTTCAAAGACAATGAGGGCCACAAAACATTTTATAAGAGATGTGTAAACCGATGCTGAGGATATTATTGAACGCTGGGATTTTACGCAGTTGGCAATTTGCTTCACTTTCTACAATGACACGGGTCAGCGCAAGCAGACACACTCAATTGTTATTATCGGTAGTCTAATTATGCCTCCTCCATTTTCTATGGCCCCAGATTCTACATACTGATTGGGTTTGCATGGAAAAATACTGCAGATCGAGAGGAAGCTTGAATATGTTTTTTGATTGAACAATCGCTTCAGATTGAACGCTTGTCAACCATTTCACCAATTTGAACATAATCCAGTCGATCAAATTCAGTCATAACCCCAAGATCAAATAAACACATACACATAAATAATAAATTAATAAATGCGTAAATAATTGTCTAAAACGTAATCAGTCTTAGGATCACATGCAGATAGGCCCTAACTCTGTTCTGTTCATTCCGTGTTTTCATGAGTGGATGCCCTTTCAGACATTTGAAAGACATGGCCTATATCCTTGCAGGCCAACAGTCCGGGATGGTGTGGTGCGTGTGCGTGGTGCTGCTGCTGTTGTGACGAGGGCTTTTTGTGGTGTTTTTGTTGTATTTAATTGGATTACAGGGTCTTTTTAGATTATGTACTGCACATCGCCTCGTCTCGTGACTGAACAAGACGTGTGTGTGTGTGTGTGTGTGTGTGGTGAAAGGAAGGAGGGAGAGTTGGGGGTTGCAGCTAGGCAGTGTAGCGGAAAGAGTGGAGAGGGAAGAGATGGAGATAACGCAGTCGAAAACGAACTTCCATTCAGCATAGTTTTTTTCCTTTATTCGTTCATTTTTGGCAACAATCAATTTTATATTTACATACTATCTGATTTAATGTGCGTTTTAATTTAGAAGAAAATATTTGATCAGAGAAAAATGTTAGCCAATTATCCTACATGCATATGCATTAGGACTGCGTATTTTCCTGAGTCGGGCCGCGCCTCCATAAAGGTTGTCACTTTTGTGGAATGGCACACAACACCCTGTGCTTAATTTGATGAATATCTCTTCCATACATCCTTGTATAATTTGATATTCTCAGAAATATACATTTTCCTTGTCGTTGGTTTTCAGTAGGCTAATTAGTCATTTGAGTGCAATATGAATAACCAGATGTCCCATAATTGATGCGTCTCGTCCATACCAGTACTCCCCAACCCCTGGTTTGAAACTGGGTGCGTGTGTGTGTGTGTGTGTGTGTGTGTGTGTGTGGGGGGGGGGGGGGGTCATTCTTCTTTGTCATGATCTGGTCCCGCTTGTCATTTTATGTAAATGTGATGAGACACAAAACAAATCAGCGGGGAAAGATGCTATCCGTGCCATCTATTCACCGGAAACAGTCAGGCCTATTGGTGATGGCAATGATTGTACATATTTGTTGCAATGCATCAATTTAATAATGTTCATATCAATTTGAGATATTTAAAGCCTAATATTTTATCATTATTATAGTAACACAAATTCAAATCACCCAAATATTCTGATCAAGACTACGGTGTGTAAAATAATGAGGGAGAGATACTATAGTTATTTTATCAATTCACTGCTGATTCCGGTTTTATCCAGTTCAGCCTGACAGGCCTCCAATATATAAAACGAATACTGAATGACTGTACATTTTCAATTGATAGGAACGATAGAATTAATGTAGGATATAAATAGATTAGTTGACACATCTAAGCAGTTGGTTTTTAGGCATGTATATTTCGTTTCCCTCACCTGATGGGAACATAACTACGACTCAATGACTGGTGGGGGGATGAGCATTCGTCAAAATATGCAATGTGGTATACGTGGGGGCAGCGATATTATCTTGACGGAACCAGATTTTCTGAACATTTGCCTAAATTAAAATGTGAAACCAATACCAATACCAATATTATTATGAATATTATTATAGTAAAAATAATAATTATTATTATTATAATTCGGCCTATCAGTGTTTATTCATTTGTGATGTGTAAGCATTTTGTTATGCAAAATATATATTTGCATTCTTTAGGCTGCATTTTGAGGCAATTTATCATCTCTGTAATGTCCCCCTTACACACGTCTTTCTCTCTACTTAGTCCCTTTACCGGATGAAATGTGCAAAATTGGTTTCTCTTCCTGTTTACCCAAATCAGCATCCCTTCCCAGCTGTGTAATTAGTAGGCGTCAGTTTGAACTGAAACTAAAGCCTGATTTGCAACTTATTTACAAAAGTAAATCCGTTCATTGACTAGAGGACTGCACTTCTCCCTCCTCTTTTGTGATATGTTTGATGGGATAGCCCTTTGTTTCCATAATCTGGGCCAGATAGTTCTGACAACGGCGTGTTGCTCTCTGCTCTCCTCATAACGTATTTTGTCAACCGTTATGGCACTCGTCTGACTTACAACCAAGGCCTGGTCGGGCGGACACGGCAGTGTAATTTTGGAATCAAATGAAAGGCACACAAACTGAGAGGTGAGAGGGCAGCATGGGCTTGTAGTAATTGTTTTATGAGTCAGATTCAGAAATAGACTGCCTCGAATTCATGTACACCACTGCACTGCGTCTAGATGCTTTGCGTCTGCGTCCTGGTGAAAGGCCACTACCTCGCCACGTGTGCCAGTACGGTATTTTTGCTTTCATTTTGTCTTGACGCCATATTCAATTGATCATAAACTTTAAAATGAAGTCTCTCACGTTGATTCCCATGATATCGACTCGACCTATTCTGTCCTCTCCTTGGACAAGAGTTATCCCGCAACAAGTTGCCTGTAACCCCCCCCCCCCCCCCCCCCCCCCCTCTCCCCCTCACTCTCTCTCTCTCTCTCTCTCGCTGAATGTAATTGCGAGAGCGACAGTCATACTATTCGATCTCTAAGTGTATACCGTCTCTTCTCCTAAATAGCACCTTACCTATGAACTTGTGATGTGTCTCTGAGCGGCACGGCCACAATAATACCACACTCTCGTGTTTACTCGCATCCCCTCGTCTCGCTCTGGTAAGCAACGACTGTTTTTTTATTTCATTTTTTACCGTGGAGTGTTTGTGCTGGTGACTTGGCCGGTGAACAGAAAAGCCACGGAGGCTGTTCCTCACCTGCATGCATCATTTAGGCCTAAGGTAACTTGACCATATGGGGGAAAACAGAGAAATGCCGCTTCACTCCTCTACCCTTCCAATGGGTATCTTACTTTAAAAAAAAAATACAAACATATGAACACAAATGAACACCCAGTTTATTAAGTAAAACATGATTTGACCTATTCACACAGATTGTCCAATTGAGTTTGATAACTCAACAGGTATTCTCTCACCTGTTGTTGAGTGGGGCATCTTTTCTGACTTGACAGCCATCTCCACTTTCACAAGATCTGTTGTACCAGGAGAGGAGAGGAGATGAGAGGAGAGGAGAGGAGAGGAGAAGAGAGAGGGAGAGGAGAGGAGGTGGGTCACGTGTAGGGCTAATCTGCTTTAACGTGACAGCTCTTCTTTTCCCTCCTTTGCTTCCCTCTTTTCTCTAGCTATCTCGCTTACTGCCGCTCCCGTTATCTCGGACTCAGTGAGAAGGAAGGGTAGAGGATTAAATCACACCCCAAACATCTGACACTCACTTCACAACTGTGAACATCTTTCCTTTAAAGAGGGAGAGTGTGGCTCCTCAAATGCTGAAATGGATCCTAATATTCCACTGACACGGCATAATATGGAGAAGAGGGTTGTTTGTGGTGTGTGTGTGTGTGTGTGCGTGCGTGGATGCTCGCATGCATGCGTATGGCGAGGTCATTTCAGCGTTATGCCAATGCATTATCCTTTTTCGCTGTCTTTGTACGCAAAATGGGTATGAAATAGCATTCATAATAATATAACTATAATTAATTCTTGCTTTCCCGTAATGGGCTGTCAGACCTCACTACTACGTTGTCGCGGTGTTGTAACTGACCGCAATGACATTAGTGTTATGTTGCCTGAACATGTTAAGTATTGTATTCGGTATGATTCATCAGACCCATAACAGGAATGCATTCTGGCCTCTGAGAATGTGTACGTGTATACTTGAGCGCATGTTATTGTGTGTGTGTGTGAGAGAGATTTATTGACCTGTGTGCATGGGATGGTATGAATCTCAGAGACGATTGTGTGTGTGTGTGGATGAGACAGAAAGAGCTGCATTATGCATAGCCGTTCACCATAGGCAATATCCCTGTCTCAGTGGCATACATATTCATACGCCATTTTCATACTGCCCGCAAAAGGGGGGAGAAAAGGAAATATGCAGATGTGTGTTTGGAGGGAGGAGAGGCTTGAGTCAAATGTGTCACAGCAACAGAACAAGAGCAGGAGACAGAGTGAACAGGCTTCGCCCAAAAGGAGCAGTGTTTTAGGTAACTCACCCAAATCACAATGACCTTCTCCCGTTGTAATCAACGCATTCAGGCTTGAAGAAGGAAAGGAAAAATATGCTTCCAAAATGGATGAGTGCGCCTAGCTCCCTCCCTCGCTCCTCTCCTCCTCTGCTCCCTTCCTGCCCATGCCAGGGAAAAGGGCGGGCAGCCTGAGGGCATGGAAGAACTGAGACTTACACGTTGGGGTAGACGTCTCAGAACAAAGAAAGGGAGAATTTGGGTTATTTCAGTCCTCTCTCCTCTCCTTATTTCCACCATTACTCCCTGTTGAATTGGGTAAAGACTGGCCCCTTGCTCAAATCCTCAGACCCCAAAGCCCCGCGTGGGATCCTTATGTCCCCTTTTAATCCAAATCCCAAATCTAGCCCTCTAATCAAATCAAATGTATTTATATAGCCCTTCTTACATCAGCTGATATATCAAAGTGCTGTACAGAAACCCAGCCTAAAACCCCAAACAGCAAGCAATGCAGGTGTAGAAGCACGGTGGCTAGGAAAAACTCCCTAGAAAGGCCAGAACCTAGGAAGAAACCTAGAGAGGAACCAGGCTATGAAGGGTGGTCAGTCCTCTTCTGGCTGTGCCGGGTGGAGATTGTAACAGAACATGGCCAAGATGTTGAAATGTGAACATAGTGAACGGGTCAGGGTTCCATAGCCGCAGGCAGAACAGTTGAAACTGGAGCAGCAGCACGGCCAGGTAGACTGGGGACAACAAGGAGTCATCATGCCAGGTAGTCCTGAGGCATGGTCCTAGGGCTCAGGTCCTCCGAGAGAGAGAAAGAAAGAAAGAGAGAAAGAAAGAAAGAAAGAGAGAATTAGAGAAAGCATACTTAAATTCACACAGGACACCGGATAAGACAAGATAAATACTCCAGATATAACAGACTGACCCTAGCCCCCCGACACATAAACTACTACAGCATAAATACTGGAGGCTGAGACAGGAGGGGTCAGGAAACACTGTGGCCCCATCCGATGATACCCCCAGATAGGGCCAAACAGGCAGGATATGACCCCACTCACTTTGCCAAAGCATAGCCTTCACACCACTAGAGGGATATCTTCAACCACCAACTTACCATCCTGAGACAAGGCCGAGTATAGCCCACAAAGATCTCCGCCATGGCACAACCCAAGGGGGGGCGCCAACCCAGACAGGAAGACCACGTCAGTGACTCAACCCTCTCAAGTGACGCACCCCTCCTAGGGACGGCATGGAAGAGCACCAGTATAAGCCAGTGACTCAACCCCTGTAATAGGGTTAGAGGCAGAGAACACCAGTGGAGAGAGGGGAACCGGCCAGGCAAAGACAGCAAGGGAGATCCGTCGCTCCAGTGCCTTTCCGTTCACCTTCACCGTCCTGGGCTCCTAGACTACACTCAATCATAGGACCCACTGAAGAGATGAGTCTTTAGTAAAGACTTAAAGGTTGAGACCGAGTCTGCGTCTCTCACACGGGTCGGCAGACCATTCCATAAAAATTGAGCTCTATAGGAGAAAGCCCTGCCTCCGGCTGTTTGCTTAGAAAGCTCTACTGCTGTCCCCAGGCATGTCTTGACTTCCTCCTGGTGAAGGCAACATTGTATCGTCTCATGTAGCCCTCTGGAAGGTTTTAGTGGATTTTCTGCCATCTTGTTTACATTCATCCATCTCTCAGGGGCTTGATTTGGGATTGGGCACTGGGCTTCTATATCCACTTTTGGGTTGGGGTGTTTTTTTCTTCTCTTTCTTTGGTCTCTCTCTTCTTTCTAATGGTTGTGTTGACAGCCCCTGTTAGTCTGTGGCGGGACGTCGTCCTGGCTCTCCCCCCCCCCCCCCCAGACCCCGACTGGCAGATTATATACATGGCTATCTTTATTATGGGCCTTTCTGCTGCAGGCCACAATCTGTGCTGCATAATGGGAGTTCAGTCCACCACTGTACTGCCCTCTCTGTGTTGTACCGTGCTCAAGTGACTGACCTGGATTCACCAATAGGACAGCTGCACAAGAGCCGCCTCAGCCAATGTCGCCTGTTTGCTTTCTTTCCCCTTTAGTTCAATGTGGGCATGCCTCCGATTTGTTTTGATGTCACTCCGCGGGCGCCATTTTTTATGACATCACAGTATGGGTTCGGTGTTGTTCAGTTGTGGAATGTCTTTCGTTTTTTAAACAAGATTACAGGGATGCTCAATGATGATTCAAGGATTAATTTCTTAACAATTTTTCAAATATGTTGTATATTTTGTGAAAATATACATGTAGCTTAGTTGTTAAGAGCTTTGAGCCAGTAAACGAATGCTCGCTGGTTCGAATCCCCCAGCTGACTAGGTGAAAAATCTGTCAATGTGCCCATGAGCAAGGCACTTATCCTTAATTGCTCTGGATAAGAGTGTCTGCTAAATGACTCAAATGTAAATGTGAGACTGAAAAGCCAGTGTGGCCCTGTCCATGGTGCTGAAATGGTCTGTCTCTCAGAACATGAGCAGAGAGTTGTGTTTTTATATGGCACATGATACAGAATATATTGCACTCAACCTAAATTACACCTTTTAGACACAGAGGAACTGCTCCATTTTGGATAGGAGAGGGACCTCACATACACATTCACACACACATGCACACAGGCACGTGTACACACTCACACTGTCACCTCTCCTCACTCCCCTCATCACTGACCCCCCCAGCACGCACACAGTGACCCCCCCCCCCCCAGCACGCGCACAGTGACCCCCCCCCCTTAACCCTTCCCTGGCCCTGATCTAACCCAACCACACATATACACACACGCCAGGAGAGTGGGAAAGAGGCCCTCCACGGTGGTGCGATTACCAGGGCGGAGAGACTGTGTGTGTGTTAAATGTGAAAGGAGATTATATGGATTTAACTCTCTGCGTCTGGAATACAAATTCAAATCACATAACATATCCTGCCATGTACTGGACGACTATGAGAGAGAGAGAGAGAGAGAGAGAGAGAGAGAGAGAGAGAGAGAGAGAGAGAGAGAGAGAGAGAGAATGGTGGGGAGAGAAAAAGAGGGAGAGATAAAATGTATGGCGAGTGAGGAAGAGAGAGAATACATATGTTGACACAGAGGAGAGGAAGAAGAGAAGTGGGAGAGGGATGAATGAATGGAGAGAGAGAGGGGAGAGACAGAGCCACCCTTACCTAGTGAGGGCTTTAGCCCTATCTCAACCATTCAATACTCTGCCATCACTTGTATCATGTTCTTCATTCTGTATTTGCTGTACCAGAGATCAATTGGCGTATGTCTGTTAATATTTACATTATATATATACAAAAGTATGTGGACACCTCTTCAAATTCGTGGATTCAGTTATTTTAGCCACACCCGTTGCTGACAGGTGTATAACAATCAAGCACACAGCCATGCAATCTCCATAGACAAACATTGGCAGTAGAATGGCCTTACTGAAGAGCTCAGTGACTTTTGACTTTCCAACAAGTCAGTTTGTAAAATGTCTGCCCTGCTAGAGCTGCCACGGTCAACTGTAAGTGCTGTTATTGTGAAGTGGAAACATCTAGGAGCAACAATGGCTCAGCCGCAAAGTGGTAGGCCACACAAGCTCACAGAACGGGAACGCCATGTGCAGAAGCATGTAGCGCGTAAAAATTGTCTGTCCTCACTTGCAATACTCACTACCGAGTTCCAAACTATCCCTGAAAAAAACGTCAGCACAAAAACTGTTCTTTGGGAGCGTCAGGAAATCGGTTTTCATGGCCAAGCAGCCGCACACCAGCCTAAGATCACCATGCGCAATGCCAAGCGTCGGCTGGAGTGGTGTAAAGCTCGCAGCCATTGGACTCTGGAGCAGTGGAAACGTGTTCTCTGGAGTTATGAATCATGCTTCACCATCTGGCAGTCTGACGGACGAATCTGGGTTTGGTGGGTTTGGCAGGAGAACGCTACCTGCCCCAATGCATAGTGCCAACTGTAAAGCTTGGTGGAGCAGGAATAATGGTCTGGGGCTGTATTTCATGGTTCGGGCTAGGACCATTAGTTCCTGTGAAGGGAAATCTTAACGCTACAGCATACAATTACATTCTAGACGATTCTGTGCTTCCAACTTTGTGGCAACAGTTTGTTCGAAGGCCCTTTCCTTTTTCAGCATGACAATGCCCCCGTGCACAAAGCGAGGTCCATACAGAAATGGTTTGTTGAGATCGGTGAGGAAGAACTTGACTGGCCTGAACAGAACCCTGACCTGATCCCGATCTTTGGGATGAATTGAAACGCCGACTGCGAGCCAGGCCTAATCGCCCAACATCAGTGCCCTTGACTTCACTAATGCTCTTGCGGCTGAATGGAAACAAGTCCTCGTAGCAATGTTCCAACATCTAGTGGAAAGCCTTCCCAGAAGAGTCAATGCCGTTACGGCAGCAAAGGTGGGGGGACCAACTCCATATTAATGCCCATGATTTTGGAATGAGATGTTCAATGAGCAGGTGTCCACATACTTTTGATCATGTCGTGTATGATGTGAGGCTGTACACTCCATTCTAAGAGAACCTCTCCACAAATAAAATAAAAACCCAACAGCATCTATATTGGTCCGCTGACTAGCAATAAGACTCAGTGGGGTTGCGAGCGTCCCAAAGCCTTGACCCTACTCCTTTAAAAAGCCCCTGGCAGACACACACCGGCACAGACAGTTGGCAGACCCCTGTTTCCTGTGCCAAGGTCACTGCTGGAGTGTGGGTCATGTAGTGTATATAGGAAGGCCAGTAAAGAGACTCGGCTTAACTGAAAATGATTGAAGCACTGAAATGAATCTGATCTGAAACATTTGAATTATGACAAATGATGCATTTAAGCCCTTTCATTTTTTTCTCCCCTTATAGCTGTTTTAATGATTTTCCTCATGCTAATTTGGTTCGACATCAATGCACAGGGCTGGCTGTAGGTTATCTGCTGTGCTGTGCTGTCGATCCCTCCTAAATCTACCTTGATGAGGCGTCTAGCCGCCACCTCCATTCACGGCCATTTGTCCCACGTCATTCAGAGTGAAACAGACAGGGCTAATCCGGCCATTGTTGACACAAACCAGGGAAGAGGATTAATTATAGATCATTGATTCAGAAGAAATGATCTGGCTCTCATTCCTCCTGTCTCCTGTTGGCCCGGGGCCAAGCTGAGCTCAGCACATCCATCCCAACGCTAAAAAGACGTCTAGTTGCCTCCCAGGAGACATTGATGGGGGGGCATCTCCCCTAAGACGACTTATTGGACAACGGCACTTCATTGAAGCAGCGTGTGAAAGCCATAGTGGTTGCAAAGAAGCCCTCCCTCCAGGGTTGTGGTTGGAGATATACTGAAGGCTTCTTTCTCAGTGACGATATAGTCTTGAGATGGGTTTAACTGGCAGACTAGGTTTGTTCTAACGACCTCATGGGGTCTTGGTTTTGTGGGCACGGTATACCGACATGTGGGGGGGGGGGGGGGGGGGGGGGGGGAGGTCTGGGGGTGCATGACCCCTTTCCCCTCCAATCAGATGCAAGTCCAATGAGGGGTTCTCGTTAGGCATATCTTAGACTACAGACATGATGACAACGCATTATTGAGGATGGATCTCTGCTGTTTTTTTGGCTGCCAGGTCGCTAGTTTCGATTAAGGCGGATCAGAGAGGCGC
Organism: Oncorhynchus mykiss; assembly: GCF_013265735.2. Classification (NCBI taxonomy): domain Eukaryota; kingdom Metazoa; phylum Chordata; class Actinopteri; order Salmoniformes; family Salmonidae; genus Oncorhynchus; species Oncorhynchus mykiss. The sequence continues at coordinate 4,626,794 of NC_048588.1, read as the reverse complement.
ACTTGAGACTCAAACACGTGCGTGCGACTAACATGTTACATGATCAAAGTCGATGCCCAGGTTGATTTAAGCTATTGTACAGACCAACTTACCAAACAAGTAGACCGTGTTCATCTGCTCAGAGCAGAGCTTCCCACTGTGTCCTGGCTTATCTCTTATCATAACAGACTTACATGTAGGTGGAAATAAATAATGATTATATTACGTCAGGTCATTTGCCTAATGGGGGAATAGTAATTGATTCTATTTTTGGGATCTGCTGTGCTGACCTGATGGAAATCTCTAGAAGATAACCCAGTTTGCAGATTGGCAAGTAGCTGCCCACACATTGGCTGTGTGTATATGTGTGTGGGAGGATATGTGTGTGTGTGTGTGTGTCTGTGTGTGTGTGTGTGTGTGTGTGTCCCAACCCCACCCTACCCTATCTCTTCTCCCCATCAGAGTGAGGATGTGGTCTGGATGCGGCTTTTCTTTGTGTCTTTGTGTGTGTGTGTGTGTGTGTGTGTGTGTGTGTGTGTGTGTGTGTGTGTGTGTGTGTGTGTGTGTGTGTGTGTGTGTGTGTGTGTGTGTGTGTGTGTGTGTGTGCGTATTATCCTGACCATGTCTCTCTCCCCCCATCACAGTGAACAGTGAGGATGTGGTCTCGACGCGGCTGTACTTTGTAAACGCCTCCCTGCAGCGGGTGACCTTCTCCAGCTCGGTCGGGGTGTCCCTGCCCTGCCCCGCGGGCGGCGCACCCCATGCCGTCCTGCGCTGGTACCTGGCCACCGGCGACGACATCTACGACGTGCCCCACATCCGCCACGTGCACGCCAACGGCACCCTCCAGCTCTACCCTTTCTCGCCATCCGCCTTCAACAGCTACATCCATGACAACGAATACTTCTGCACCGCAGAGAACCAGGCCGGCAAGATCCGCAGCCCCAGCATCCACGTCAAAGCAGGTCAGACAGATTGAACACAGGCAGCCTTTTCTGGTGGAGCCTTAGACAGACGTACAGACATACACTCTTCTGGAGTAGCTTTAGACAGACAGACGAACAGAAATACACTCTTCTGGAGCAGCCTTAGACAGACAGACGTACAGAAATACACTCTTCTGGAGCAGCCTTAGACAGACAGACGTACAGACATACACTCTTCTGGAGCAGCCTTAGACAGACAGACATACAGACATACACTCTTCTGGAGCAGCCTTGGACAGACAGACGTACAGACATACACTCTTCTGGGGCAGCCTTAGACAGACAGACGTACAGACATACACTCTTCTGGGGCAGCCTTGGACAGACAGACGTACAGACATACACTCTTCTGGAGCAGCCTTAGACAGACAGATGTACAGACATACACTCTTCTGGGGCAGCCTTAGACAGGATAGGTTCTACAGGTGAAGCTGTGTCTCTAACTAAACAGTGTTCCGGGGCCAAACGGAAACACAGTGTCTTCACAAAGAATGAGAGGAGGCTAAGCATGAAGACAGGCTGCAAGGAAGAGGTTTAGAAACACAAAGAAAATGCATGTAGTGCCTCAAATACTTTCTCATGCGATCTGATGCTGTACACTCAGCTCCATTCTAAGAGAACCCCCCCAAACACAGTGAAGACACCCAAACAACAAAAAACATCTGTAACAAACGGTAAACCAAACGACATCCATATTGGTCCTCTCACTAACAATAAGACTCGGTGGGGGGGCGAGCGTCCCAAAGCCTTGACCCTGCGCCTTTAAAAATCCCCTGGCAGCCACACACACACTGGCACAGACAGTTGGCAGAGTGACCTCTGTGCCCTGTACCAAGGTCACTGCTGGAGTGTGGGGATGGCCAAACTGCAATGGGGGAGTTCACACACGTACACACACAAGCAGGCTTTGGGATGCAGACTCACACACACACACACACCAGCCTGTGCCCTGCTTATGCCAGCAGGCCTCCTGTCTCCCAGTCTCACCATCTGTCCATGGACTGGAAAGTCCCCCAACTACACACGCACACACACACACACACACACACACACAGCATTTTTGTCAAGCTGGCTGTTCTGGGTAGCTGTGCCAGGTCTTTGTCGGGGTGTTTACTGTAGCTGGAAAGGGAATGAGTTTAAACACGAGAGGGATTGAACAGAGTTGAACAGAGAGAAGAAATATTGTTGGTGTTTTAGGTCACGTTCAGCTACACGTTCAATGAAAATCTGCATCTTCATAATCGGAACGGCCCCCTTACAAGATGTGGACGATAAAAAACTAATCCAGTAGCGATTCCCGTTGTTAACAGTCAGTTGGCCAATGGACGATGGCTACAGACGACACCTACTCCACCATACCCATTATAGCATTTCTGTCCAGAGGACCCTTGTCCCATCAGCTGTGCAGTGTCTTTCCAACCAGCATCTGTGTGGGGCGACCTTCCCTAAAAAATAATTACCTCAATTAATCAATTAAATGCTGAGTCTGTAAAAAACCACCATCCCCCACACCCACACCCAACTCTGCAGCCCCTCTACTCTAGCTCTCAGGACTGGCCTGTGTATTGCCCCCCTGTGTATTGCCCCACACATTCACAGAACGCACACACACACACACAAATTCACATACACATTCTGCGGTTACCATGGGCGACAGGCAGGGCGTGAGAGGCAGGGTGTGGCGCGTCCCGCCTCAGGTGTCCGTCGGAGACTGATGACAGCTGACAGCTCGCTGTGTGACACCCTCCCTCCTTTCATCTCTTCAACCCCCCCCCTTTGATTCTCCCTCCCTCCCATGCATGATGATTCCGTGCCAACAATAGCACTGGCACCTGGGTGGATCGCTGTACATTTATGAAAATCACTGCTCGTTTTCTTTCTCTCCCTCTGTTATCGTCAAAGTCCTGAGCTCTATTCCTTGTTAAACATTCTCACACATTTTCATCCTCGGCATTTGACGGACATTTTGTAAATCACCTGCCGGTGTTCTAATGACGTTGAAGATGTTTCCATTGGCTCTCATAGGTAGCCTTCCCATCCGTCTCTAGTTCTTGCCATCCTCCTCTCCTTCATTGTCAACATTTGTCGCCCTTCTGCTTTCCATCCTACGCCCGTCCCCCGCCGTTGTCCTCTCCTCACCCCATGAACAGTGAATAGACACACTGTGAATAACATGACAAAAAAACATCGAAAAGCAGGTTTAGCCATCATATGTGCGTGACGGTTGACATTGATAAGCGTCATTAACCAGGGTTTTCCCGTCCAACCTTTTTACGCGAAATCAAGTCCACGTCGGGATAAAAAATATATAAAAAATGTCATGACAGGTCTGATGGAAACGGCGAATGTCGAAAGCCAGAAATCTTGCTTGTTTGTAGGTGACCAAATTCTTATTTTCCACCATAATTTGCAAATAAATTCATTAAAAATCCTACAATGTGATTTTCTGGATTTTTCCCCCCTAATTTTGTCTGTCATAGTTGAAGTGTACCTATGATGAAAATTACAGGCCTCTCTCATCTTTTTAAGTGGAGAACTTGCACAATTGGTGGCTGACTAAATACTTTTTTGCCCCACTGTACAAATAAAATATTTGATAAAATATTGAATTTGGCTTTTACTGCTATAGCCCACAGAAAAGCATTGAATAACACACAAAAAATTGCACAAAAGACAGTAGAAAAATAAATCACAAGGAAAAAGGTTTTGAAGTGTCTGTCCTATATCTAGGAGATAAGAAAGCTCAGGAAATGTTGTTGTTTTTTGGACACAATTGTATTGAACCCTTTTTTGTTGGCACAAAACTACCTCTACACTTCCATTCATTTGAATGGGTTACCTTCAGACGAGTCCCATGACACTAGTTGGGGTCATAAAGCAAAACAGAGCACACCATGCTGTCCTTGAGAGTCTCCCCTTTCCTTAGTGGGGTCATATTAGTAGCCCAAATGGTTCGGACGGTACAGATGTTTTCTCCTGGTCTGACAAACAGCTCCACCACTTCCCACCGCAGATGCAGATGCAGATGGCCGACATAGGTGGATGTGGTGGATTGAGACGCAGCCCAAGCGTAAACTGACGGAACTTGACGGAGATTCTAATATTGCGTTAATTAGATTGACTGTTAAGGACTATTTCACTTTAAGTTTCTTTTTTTCGGTACATGGGAATTTTTCCACCAAAAGTTATTTTTATGGGCAGTATGTCATCACGCAGACTTTTATCCGCAATTGGTCTAATTGACTGAAACACATCTCTGGTGGAAAAATGTGCATATTTTATGCATATTTTTAGAGTATTCACATTCAAATCTGTCAGCAGTTGGACGGGAATCTAGCTATTGGCTGTGATGCTACACTGAATAGATATTGGACCTAGACTGAGTTTCTGACCTCGTCTCAAAGCTCAGTCTGAATGAACTACAGCTGAGCGCTCCACTCTTGAGACCTAGCTTATCCTTCCACCTATCAGTGGCCACCAGGGGAGAGAGACCAGATAAATCAAGCCATTCCACTGTGACCGAAAAGAAAGGAGAAAAATAAAGTCAGTCAACAGAATTGGGACGTGGTAGCCACTGCTGTAGAGCAGGTCAATCATTTTGGAGTGCATTACAGGTAGACTCTGTATGGTCCCAGTGACTGCCTGCCTGCCTGCAGTTTGGAGCCTATTCAAGTCCTGGTCTGTGTGCCCATTGAGATGACGTGATGATGGAGCGCCTCTCATTTGGTCTCTGGCTGCCTGCTCACCCCTGTCAAACGCCTGCTGTCCTCCCCCACACACACACACACGCGCACACACACACACACCAGAGATGACTTGGTGACTTTACTGTAGGACTTTTTATTCATTTTTTGCCTGACAGTCCGAGTAACCGTCAATGTCTGGTAGTGTAGTAGTAGTGTCATCGACGCTAGGCCTGTGGCTGTATCCTATGTCCTACGCCTTTTGTCACACAGAGCTAGAGTTGCACACACTATTGAGGCCTAGAGTGAACTGGGGTCAGCTGTTCAGTGAGCTAACCTCAGCTCCCCTTTTTCCAACAACACAAACACACCGTGTTTAGACTGAGGGCTGAGCACAGTGGACCTGGGAGAGCAGGTTCACTGGCTGCCCTGTACGATCCCGGGGCCCTCCTTTGTATCTCTGGTTTTGGTAGCTCTTCTGCCACAGAAGGAACCTGCTAGCAAGGTGTTGTTTATTCCCATTCATTAACGAGTACAATACAGTACATCCCTTCAGTTTCCCGTTTACTTGATTCTTTTCCTTCTCTCTCTTTGCTGCTCGCCTCATGAATAAGTAAATAGTGTATTTGGTTTCCCTGTAGTTAATTATTTAGGCGGCGGTGATACAGGCCTCTCCTCCCAGTGCGCGGAGAGCGCCAGGCCCGTGTTTTTGCCCGTTCCTAGGCAACCGGGGTGCATAGAGTCAGGCATCAGTAACGTCCTAACGACGGCGCGCATGTGAGAGGGGAGTGAGTGCTACTCATGCATCAACACTGGGCTACCATTTGCATGCACTTGCCAGGGCTTAATGAAACAAATGTGGCATATTCTGCACCTCTCGCCTCGAAACATGTGCAATATCACTGTGCTACCACAGTTGTTAGCCTACTTCTGGTTTAAGCCCTTTTGTCGGGTATGTAAGTGCGACGAATCAGCGATGTTTGCTGTCCCGTTGTTTTGGCTTTAAACAGTCTCGTAGAGGCTCGGTGCTCATAGGGAAATGTAGCTCTGCGTGATGAGATGCAGGTTCTATCAAGGAGTAAATAAATGATTGAACGTATTGGCTTGGCTGCGAAAGGGGATGCTTAATCGATTATGCCCATTGACCCAGAGATGGTCTGCTGTGATAAGAAACGGGGACATTTAAATGAGGAATTGGAATGAAGACCTGATTGGAATGATTTGGCCTTTCTTCGATTTGTTACAAATGAGGCTTCGCAATACATTAGGCCACAGTGCAGAGGCCAATGGTCACATTACGTTTGGGGTAGGCCCACACCACAACGTTAAGGTTAACGACTTCACTATTCCGACAAGGACATTGGCTCTAGTTTCAATGGGTGACACTGGCGGCTGGCATTAAGCATTATTAATGACCAAGGAAATTCAGCTCCAGGCTAGGCGTTAATTATATCGCTAGTGAACTTGGAGAGAGAGAGAGTACAGGCAGGCAGGGTGTGCGTGTGTACGCGCGTGTGTGTGTGTGTGTGTGTGTTGTCGACTTCACGTGGTTAAACCATTACTCCCATGATTGGTATGAGAGAAGCCTCATAGAATTAGCTGTGGTTAGATTGCAGGGCCACATATTCCCCACGTTGTTTTCCAGCTGATTTTGGTCTACATTTAATCGCGTTTGCATCGACATGTCTGAGATGACAAACGCCCATGCTTTCGTCTTCTGTTGGTCTAGCTAATACATTTTGATATTACACTGTTATTATGCTTGAAATACAATTTCATTTCAGTCACACCAGCTATGGTCTTGTCATGTTGCTGTATAGGCCCATTTCAATCCAATCCACACTGATACCCTTGGTGTTGCCATTTTGTCATTTGTCTACACATATCTGTGCGATGTCCAGGGTACTGTGCGTCAAGTGCAGAGACCACCCCGTTTGCGACTGCCCGCACCCAGCCATTCGGCGCTGCCTTTTAGAGTTGCATGGGTTTTTCTTTAAAAATGTCATCGCCATTCGCACCAGATCCTTCTCAATGCAACTGGGTGTCACTTCTTTCTACAATCAGTTTCTCCTTTGCATTGCAGGATTAAAGCGGAAACAACATTGGCTTGATGTTGTTTAACAGTCCACCAACCAAATTTACTCTCGGCGTCTCTCAGTGAATTATAGTTTCAGGAACAATGTCAGTTCTTGTATATCAGGAAAAAGAGGTCATTGCTTTCATTGGATAATAATCTAGGGTGCAGGTCAGTCATATCTTGCTCTTTGCTTGTATGATAAGCACCGTTAACTTGAACCGGAAGGCTCGTGTTAGCTTCCCGAACTAATGCCCTTGGCTTTAGCTCAACTGACCAACACCGTATGATGCAGAATAGCCAGGGTTGTTCCCATCTAACCACCCCTCTCCTCTGTCTCTCCTCTCCAGTGTTCAGGGAGCCCTATACAGTGCGGGTGGCAGACCAGCGGTCCATGCGGGGCAACGTGGCCGTGTTCAAGTGCCTCATTCCCACCGCAGTGCAGGAGTACGTCAGCGTGGTGTCCTGGGAGAAAGACACCGTGTCCATGGTGCCAGGTAGGAGCATGTTTAGATCTGAATATATGGAAATGGGCTAAAAGGGTTGACTGGTTGGCTGGTTGGTTGATTGGTTATATATGAGTACAAAGATGGCAAACCTTTTAATATGTTTGGGCCCAGATCTTGAAAGTACAACTGTTATTTCCCCATTGCGGGATGGACGTCCATCAACACATACGTACACACTTTGAAAGGAAACCTCACAACCAATCACCAATGCATGTGAACGGGACTCTTGTCGGATTGGCTGATTGCTTAATTGATTGGCTGATTGATCGGTTGGTTATATGAGAATGAAGATGACAAACGCTTCCGATTTTGGCCCAAAGGATGAAAAAAATACATAGTGAACAGACTCTGGACCGTTACCACCAACGGGATTGTGGTGTGTGTGCAGAAGGGTTTTTGAATGTTGAATATGGGCTCCTTATGTAAATGAATATCATCTCCTGTTTTTTTTTCCGGTATTGCTGGTAAGACCCTCGGACCCCTGTTAAGGTCATTCGGAGGTCGTTAATCAGCACTAATCTGTTTTGTGGTTTTAGTGGCATGTCCCATTTTGCCTAGACCAGAGGGGGGGAGCGGGTACATTTTTCCCCCAATTATTCAAAATGGAGTGTCATAAAATAGCCTCTCATGGGGTGATCTGTGGCTAGTCACTCATTGCCTTGTTTAATAGCAGTGTGAGGGAGATAAATCCGACAGAGCTGAAGTGTGTGTGTGTGTGTGTGTGTGTGTGTGTGTGTGTGTGTGTGTGTGTGTGTGTGTGTGTGTGTGTGTGTGTGCGTGTGTGTGCGCGCGCACCTGCATGTGCATGTGTGTGTGGGAAGAGACTGTAATTCAAGGACATTGCCTCATTGTAACTCATTGGATTGATTGAGTGGACCTGTTTACCCATTGATCACATTCAGACCAAAGAAAGCAGGCATGACACACAAACTGTGTTTATATTCTGGCTATGTCACCGTCTTTGTCCTACATTTGGAGGGATGTGCTGTCAATTTTCCTGCATCAGATAAATATCTAGGTTCCTATTTGTATCTGTGTTACAACTGCTAACATGCTGGTACAGAGTGTGTGTGTGTGTGTGTGTTGCGCTGTGTGTTGCGCTGTGTGTAAATGCCCATAGTTTTAAAGGTCGCTCTGCGGCCCGGTAATGAATGGAGGGGAGTCAGATAAGACTGCTCAGGTCAGATGATTCGGGTCGCTCCCCTCGCTCCAGCTCTCACCTTCTGATACTCGGCTCCTGTTTCATCTCTCTCAATGTTGTGTGCGCGTGCGTGTGCGCGTGCGTGTGGCTCTGTCCTTCACACGGGAGCACTCATTGATCCAGGGCAGCGGCGTTTCGTATGTGTGTGAACAGGGCCCGAGGGGAGGTTCCCAGACTGAATCGATACAGCTTGCTGTCAGATTCCCCTCTCCCTCGTCACGGATACCTTGGTGTGGTGAGACCCATTACTCTGTGTGAGTGATGGATGGATGTGTGCTGGATGTGATGGATGTGTGTCTGCCTGCCTATGTGTGTGTGTGTTTCATTAACATATGTATTAGCTGTCAGGCTTTGTATGTCCTCTAATGATTCAGATATCTGTACCATGGTTTTGTGGACATATGGGGACATGCTGGTGTTGGTTTGAGCCGATGGGTGTACTGCCATAGACTATGACACCAGTTCACTTCACACCCCCGGCATTAGGGCGAGGTGACTCTCTGCCCCACTGAGCGGGGGGGGGGGGAGGGCATATCATCAGTGCTGAACTGACTGAGGCACAGAGCAGTGGAAGGCAGTAGACCCTCTGCCCTCCGCAGGGGACTATGACCACACTCTGAAGTCTTCAACTGCTATTTTAGGCAGTTAGATAAAGCTAACGGGATATGGTCTCTCTCTCTCTCTCTCTCTCTCTCTCTCTCTCTCTCTCTCTCTCTCTCTGTCTCTGTCTCTGTCTCTCTCTCTCTCTCTCTCTCTCTCTCTCTCTCTCTCTCTCTCTCTATCTCCCTCTCTCTCTCTCTCTCTCTCTCTCTCTATATATATATATATATATATATATATATATATATATATATATAAAATGGTATTAAATAATAATACACAACACAATTAACTTCAAAAAATGGGAAATTAAACTATCTAACAAAAAATGGTTATCTTCACCATTATATCAGTACTACAACCACCATCATCATTACTACTACTACAACTACCATCATCATTACTACTACAACTACCATCATCATTACTACTACTACCACCACCATCACTAAACTGCTCTCATTACCATTACCACCCATACCACTGCTATTTGGAATGATAAACACAACAACAATAATAATAGTAATAATTAGTAAGTTACTGCTTACTATGCAGATGTTATTTTTTTGTGTCTCTCAAGCTATGGCAGGAAAATACATATTTGGCTGCAAGAGGAGCCATTGCTCCTTCGCCCATGAGTATTTTTTTGTTTTTCCTCTGGTTGAAATTTGAATAAATGTAGTCATTTCTGTGAATAATGAATCTCTTGGTGAGGAACATTTATCACAGTAAAGGAGAAAGTGCATCTCTGTCTCTACCTCCCCTGTCGTGCAGTGACCACATACACATATGTCTCTCACTCTCTCTCTCTGTGTGTGTGTCTTTCTCTCTCTCTCTGTCTGTTTGTTTGTTTTTCTCTCTGTCTGTTTGAGTGTGTGTGTGTGTCTGTTTCTCGTGTGTGTGCCTATCTCTGTGTGTGTGTGTATGTCTCTCTCTCTCTCTCTCTCTCTCTTTCTCTCTCTCTCTGTATGTGTGTGTCTCTGTGTGTGTGTGTTTGTCTTGTTCTGTGTGTGTATCTCTCTCGCTCTCTCTCTCTCTCTCTCTCTCTCTCTCCCTCTCTGTGTTTGTCTCTCTTTGTGTGTGTGTTTGGCTCTCTCTCTTTGTGTGTGTGTGTCTCTCTCTGTGTGTGTGTTTTTCTCTCTCTCTCTCTCTCTCTCTCTCTGTGTGTTTGCTTCTCTCTCTCTCTCTCTCTCTCTCTCTCTGTGTGTTTGCTTCTCTCTCTCTCTCTCTCTCTCTCTCTCTCTCTCTCTCTCTGTGTGTTTGCTTCTCTCTCTCTCTCTCTCTCTCTCTCTCTCTCTCTCTTTCTCTCTGTGTGTTTGCTTCCCTCTCTCTTTGTGTTTGTGTGTGTTTGTCTCTCTTGTCTCTCTCTTAACACAGATAAGGTTTTAACGATAATAATTATAATAGTGATGTTGATTTATATTTATTAGGGATCCCACTAGCTGTTGCCAAGGTATTACAACATTTTTGTTTTTTAATAAAATAAATCATTAATGTAATTAATGTTACAATTTAAAAAAAAACATTTTGCTCTGATAAGCAAACAAAACAAAAAAACATGACATGCACTGAGTGTACAAAACATTATGAACAGCTTCCTAATATTGAGTTGGAAACCCGCTTTTGCCCTCAAAACAGCCTCAATTTGTCGGACTACACAACGTGTGGAAAGCGTTCCACAGGGATGCTGGCCCATGTTGACTCCAGTGCTTCCCACAGTTGTATCAAGTTGGCTGGATGTCCTTTGGGTGGTGGACCGTTGTTGATGCACACAGGAAACTGGGTGTGTGTGCGTACATGAGTGTACGCACACACATGAGTGTGTGGATTAGTGTAGGAGTGTAGGGCCTGTTATTTGATGTGTTATGTAACGTGTATTGAGAGTATATACATGAGGTGTTGTGTGTAAGTGTTTACAGAAATGTAATTCAATAATTTAACAAATCTAAAAATAATTCAAACGTAACACAAATGGAACAAAACACCAGCAACAGTTGGGCTATCCAATCATTTGTTCAACCTCTCCTAAGTGCCTGAACGTATAAACACAAATGAACTGTTTACAAAAACAATATAAAAGCAACAGATATACAGTTGAAGTCGTAAGTTTACATACAACTTAGGCAAATACATTTAAACTCAGTTTTTCACAATTCCCGACATTTAATCCTAGTAAAAATTCCCTGCCTTAGGTCAGTTAGGACCACCACTTTATTTTAAGAATGTTAAATGGCAGAATAATAATAGAGAGAATGATTTATTTCAGCTTTTATTTCTTTCATCACATTCCCAGTGGGTCAGAACTTTACATACACACAATTAGTGTTTGGTAGCATTGCCTTTAAATGGTTTAACTTGGGTCAAACGTTTCAGGTAGCCTTCCCACAATAAGTTGGGTGAATTTTGGCCCATTCTTCCTGACAGAGCTGGTGTAACTGAGTCAGGTTTGTAGGCCTCCTTGCTCGTACACGCTTTTTCAGTTCTGCCCACACATTTTCTATAGCATTGAGGTCAGGGCTTTGTGATGGCCACCCCAATACCTCAACTTGGTTGTCCTTAAGCCATTTTGCCACAACTTTGGAAGTATGCTTGGGGTCGTTGTCCATTTGGAAGACCCAAGCTTTAACTTCCTGACTGATGTCTTGAGATGTTGCTTCAAAGTATCCACGTAATTTTCCTCTCTCATGATGCCATCTGTTTTGTGAAGTGCACCAGTCCCTCCTGCAGCAAAGCACCCCCACAACATGATGCTGCCACCCCCATGCTTCACGGTTGGGATGGTGTTCTTCGGCTTGCAAGCCTCCCCCCTTTTCCCCCCAAACATAACAATGGTCATTATGGCCAAACAGTTGTATTTTTGTTTCATCAGACCAGAGAACATTTCTCCAAAAAGTTTGATCTCTGTCCCCATGTGCAGTTGCAAACCGTAGTCTGGCTTATTTATGGCAGTTTTGGAGCTGTTGCTTCTTCCTTGTTGAGCGGCCTTTCAGATTGTGTCAAAATAGCACTTGTCTTACTGTGGATATAGATAATTTTGGACCCGTTTCCTCCAGCATCCTCACGAGGTCCTTTGCTGTAGTTCTGGGAATGATTTGCACTTTTCGCACCTAAGTACGTTCATCTCTATTTGGCTAAGGTGTATGTAAACTTCCGACTTCAACTGTAAGTAAGTTACTATGCAGATGTTGTTATTCAGTATCCCTCAGGCTATGGCAGGCAATACATATTTGGCTGAAGATGAGCCATTGCTCCTTCTCCCATGAGAATTTTCGGTTTTTCCTCTGGGTTTAATAAGTTGAAATTTGGAATAAATGTAGTCATTTCTGTGAATAATGAATCTCATAGTGAGGAATATTTATCACAGTAGAGGAGAAAGTACATCTCTGTTTCTACCTCCCCTGTTGTGCAGTGACCACATACACTCTCCTCTTTGGGTAGCCATGTCTTTTTATGTCTGCCGGTTTCTATTGCCAATTGGTGGTCACTCAGCCTGTACTTCGTAAGGATCTGTCTCTGCTTCGTATCTCTGACAGCCAATTCATATTCTCTGTTTAGGGCCAGATAGCAATTTAGTCGGCTTTGGGGAATTTGTTTCATTTTTCCAATGTTGTAAATATGAGTCCTTTGATTGGTTCATGGTTTTGTTTATTGTAATTCTTTCTTTTGAAGCAGTGCTGGTGTCAGCTTGGTTGGTGAGGTCCAACACCAGCTGACTGAGAGGGCTCGTTTCTGGACTCAGCTCTTGGGTTTGAAATGCTTAAAATTGCAGACTTGAATTTAGATGTAGCCACAATTCTAATGATCTTTTCTGTATTTTCATTACCACTGGAAAGCGGCCCAATTCTGCCCTACATGAATTAGTTGGTGTATTTATCTGGACTTGTAGAATTTCCCGACATAATTCTGCATGTAGGGCTTCAATTGGATGTTTGTCCTCCATTTTTAAAGTGCAGTTTATTGAGTGGCCCCCAAACCTCACTTCCGTAAAGAACTATTGGTAGGATTACACGGTCAAATATTTTGGTCCATATTCTAATTGGGATGTTGATTTTGAATCATTACATTTTTATTGGATACAATGTTCTGCAGGCTTTTTCTTTGTGCATTCACTGCCATTTTCTTTTGTTACTGCCAGGGGCGCAATTTTGGCTCTAGGATGTTAAGGTTCTGTGGAAGACCTTCTTTTGGTTGGTGATAGTTGTACCAAATCATCAGCTTATATCAGGTATTTTACCTCTGTGTCAAATAGTGTGAGTCCTGGGGCTGGAGAAGGGTCCAATATGTCTGCTAATTCATTGCTATAAATGTTGAAAGGATTTGGAATCAAACTGTAGCTTTGTCTCACACCGAGACGTTGTGAAAATAATGATGTTCTTTGACTTTAGATTTTTATTGCAGACATGTTTTCTGTGTACATACATTTGATTAAGTCATACACCTTGCCACCAAGCCCACTTTGTAGAATTTTGTAGAATAGCCCTTCGTGTCAAATAGAATAAATTACTTTTTTAAAGTCAATAAAGCAAGCAAGCATTTTGCCCTCTTTTTTTGCAGGACGTGCTTATTAATTAATGTGTGTAAAGGTGTAAATATGGTCAGTAGTGCGATGGTTGGGGAGGTTGCCAATTTAACATTTACTTATCTTGAATTCAAAATGCTACAGAAAGCCTTTCCCAAGTTGCTGTTTACACAAATTCCCTTGTAATTATTGGGGTCTGATTTGTCTCCACTTTTGTGGATAGGGGAGATGAGCCCCTGGTTCCAGACATCAGGAAAGCAGCAAGTTAATACCATGTTGAACAGTTTAAGCACATCATTTTGCAACTCAGGTGTGCTGTTTTTCAGCATTTCATGTCTGATGTTATCTAGACCACAATACTTATTTGATTTGATCGTTTTGAGCTTTTCATTTAGATCTTGTTGGGTTATTGGTTATTATCTCATGGATTTTGGTTGTTTTTAAATGACTGGTTCCATGATGTAAAATGTTTCTTGAATTTCTAATTGGTTCTGTTCTAAGTTTTTTTGTATGATGTTTTTGTATAGATTATCAAAATAAGTTTTCCAAATTCCTTCATCTTGTTTGGCTAATTCTTGTGGCTTTGTTGTTCTTAAGTTGTTCCACATGTCTCCGAACCGATTTTGGTCAATTGCATTTTCAATTTTGTCAAGTGTCTTATTGGTATAATTCAATTTCTTGCATTTCAGTGTATGTGTATACTGTTTCAGAGTTTCAAAGTATTCGTAGCGTAGCGCTGGGTTGTTTTGCTGCTTACAGTGGCTTGCGAAAGTATTCACCCCCTTGGCATTTTTCCTATTTTGCTGCCTTAAAACGTGGGATTAAAATGGAATTTTTGTGGGGGTTTGAATCATTTGGTTTACACAACATGCCTAGCACTTTGAAGATGCAATATATATATTTTTATTGTGAAACAAACAAGAAACAAGACAAAAAAAACATCAAACTTGAGTGTGAGGTTTGGTGGGCGGCCCTGTCTTGGCAGGTTTGTTGTAGTGCCATATTCTTTACATTTTTTAATAATGGATTTAATGGTGCTCCGTGGGATGTTCAAAGTTTCACATATTTTTTATGACCCTACCCTGATATGTACTCCTCCACAACTTTGTCCCTGACCTGTTTGGTCGGCTCCTTGGTCTTCATGGTAGTGGTGCCCCTTACTTAGTGGTGTTGCAGACTCAGGGGCTTTTCAGAACAGGTGTGTATATATACTGAGATCATGTGACAGTTAGTGTGGGACTTAGATTTCACATTATTTAACAAATGATGTGACTTTTGAATATCATTGGTTACACCAGATCTTATTTAGGGCGTGAATACATATGCACGCACCACTTTTCCGTTAATTTTTGTTTAAAAAAAAATTTAAACAAGTATTTTTTTTCCTTTCACCAATTCGGTCTATTTTGTGTATGTTCATTACATGAAATCCAAATAAAAATCAAATTTAACATAATAGGAAAAACGCCAATGGGGATAAATACTTTTTGCAATGCGTTTTTCATTTGACATTTGTCTAAATGTTGTACATTTATTATCAATCCATTTTTTCAGAAACATTTTGTTTTCTGTTTCTGATGTTGCATTTCTTTGGTTTTGATCTGACTGTGATCTGACAGTGGCGCCTGTGGTCTGACAGTGAATGCACTAATGGAGGAGGGGTCAATGTCAGTGATGGCATAATCGACTACCCTTGTCCCAAGAGCTGAGCGGTAAGTAAACCGTTAAGCATGTACAGGCCTAAGGCTCGACAGAGATGCACTAACTCCTTCCCATTTTTGTTCAGTATTTGGTCAGGACTGTTTCTATTATTTATAATAGGGCTACTGTACAAGGAGGGGTGTCCAAATATGTGGTGGTTGCCTCCCGGATCAGTGTAGTCAGGCTCAGAACCTGTCCTTCCATTGAAATCTCCACAAAGAAGCACTTCACCCTCTGCCTTTAAATGTATTTTTATTTCACCTTTATTTAACCAGGTAGGCCAGTTGAGAGAAAGTTGTCATTTACAACTGCGACCTGGCCAAGATAAAGCAAAGTAGTGCGACACAAACAACAACACAGAGTTACACATGGAGTAAACAAACGCACAGTCAATAACACAATAGAAAAGTCTACAGTTGGAAGTTTACATACACCTTAGCCAAATACATTTAAACTCAGTTTTCACAATTCCTGACATTTAATCCTAGTAAAAATTACCTGTCTTAGGTCAGTTAGGATCACCACTTTTTTTTTAAGAATGTGAAATGTCAATATAATAGTAGAGAGAATGATTTCTTTCATCACATTCCCAGTGGGTCAGAAGTTTACATACACTCAATTGGTATTTAGTAGCGTTGCCTTTAAACTGTTTAACTTGGGTCAAACGTCTCAGGTAGCCTTCCACAAGCTTCCCACAATAAGTTGGGTAAATTTTGGCCCATTCCTCCTGACAGAGCTGGTGTAACTGAGTCAGGTTTGTAGGCCTCCTTGCTCGCACACGCTTTTTCAGTTCTGCCCACATATTTTCTATAGCATTGAGGTCAGGGCGTTGTGATGGCCACCCCAATACCTTGACTTTGTTGTCCTTAAGCCATTTTGCCACAACTTTGGAAGTATACATGGGGTCATTGTCCATTTGGAAGATCCATTTGCAACCAAGCTTTAACTTCCTGACTCATATGTTCAATGACTGATGTTGCTTCAATATTTCCACATAATTTTCCTCCCTCATGAAGCCATCCATTTTGTGAAGTGCACCAGTCCCTCCAGCAAAGCACCCCCAAAACATGATGCTGCCACCCCAGTGCTTGCCGGTTGGGATGGTGTTCTTCGGCTTGCAAGCCTCTACCTTTTTCCTCCAAACATAACGATGGTCATTATGGCCAAACAGTTCTATTTTTGTTTCATCAGATCAGAGGACATTTCTCCAAAAAGTATGATCTTTGTCCCAATTTGCAGTTACAAACTGTAGTCTGGCTTTTTTATGGTGGTTTTGGTGCTTTGGCTTCTTCCTTAGCGGGCTTTCAGGTTTTGTTGATATAGGGCTTTTACTGTGGATATAGATACTTTTGTACCTGTTTCCTCCAGCATCTTCACAAGGTCCTTTGCTGTTGTTCTGGGATTGATTTTCATTTTTTACGTACCAAAGTACATTCATCTCTAGGAGACAGAATGCGTCTCCTTCTTGAGCGGTATGACAGCTGTGTGGTCCCATGGTGTTTATACTTGCGTACTATTGTTTGTACAGATGAACGTGGTACCTTCAGGCATTTGGAAATTGCTCCCAAGGATGAACCAGACTTGTGGAGGTCTACAATTTTTTTCTGAGGTCTTGGCTGATTTCTTTTGATGTTCCACAATGTCAAGCAAAGAGGCACTGAGTTTGAAGGAAAGCTTTGAAATACATCCACAGGTACACCTTCAATTGACTCAAATTATGTCATTTAGCCTATCAGAAGCTTCTAAAGTCATGACATCATGTTCTGGAATTTTCCAAGCTGTTTAACCTCTCTGATCTCCCAAACCCGGATCCGGTATCGTGACTACAGCCTCAAGCTCATTACCATAACGCAACGTTAACTATTCATGAAAATCGCAAATGAAATGAAATAAATATGCCATCTCGCAAGCTTAGCCTTTTGTAAACAACACTGTCATCTCAGATTTTCAAAATATGCTTCTCAACCATAGGAAAACAATAATTTGTGTAAAAGTAGCTAGCTAGCAAAGCATTTAGCGTTAGCATTAGCGTTAGCATCCAGCACGCAACATTTCAACAAAAACATAAAAGCCTTCAAATAAAATCATTTACCTTTGAAGAACTTCTGATGTTTTCAATGAGGATACTCTCAGTTAGATAGCAGATGCTCAGTTTTTCCAAAAAGATTATTTGTGTATTAGAAATAGCTCCGTTTTATACATCACATTTGGCTACCAAAAAAACCCCGAAAATTCAGTCCTCAAAACGCGAACTTTTTTCCAAATTAACTCCATAATATCGACTGAAAACATGGCAAACGTTGTTTAGAATCAATCATCAAGGTGTTTTTCACATATCTCTTCATTGATACATCGTTCTTGGACACATGGTTTCTCCCCTGAATCAAATGGTAAAGTACAAGCAGCTGGCAATTGCGCACCGAATTCCACGCAGGACACCAGGCGGACACTTGGAAAATATAGTCTCTTATGTTCAATCTTCCAATGATATGCCTACAAATACGTCACAATGCTGCTAAGACCTTGGGCGAACGACAGAAAGTGTAGGCTCATTCCTTGCGCAATCACAGCCATATAAGGAGACAATGGAAAACAGAGCTTCAGAAATTCTGCTAATTCCTGGTTGATGCATCATCTTGGTTTCGCCTGTAGAATGAGTTCTGGGGCACTTACAGACAAAATATTTGCAGATTCTGAAACTTCAGTGTTTTCTTTCCAAAACTGTCAAGAATATGCATAGTCGAGCATCTTTTCGTGACAAAATATCGCGCTTAAAACGGGAACGTTTTTTATCCAAAAATGAAATAGCGCCCCTAGAGATCTAACATAGTCAACTTAGTGTATGTAAACTTCTGACCCACTGGAATTGTGATACAGTAATTATAAGTGAAATAATCTGTCTGGAAACAATTGTTGGAAAAATTACTTGTGTCATGCATAAAGTAGATGTCCTAACCGACTTGCCAAAATTCGAATTTGTTAATTAACAAGGACATTGTGGAGTGGTTGAAAAATGAGTTTTAATGACTGCAACCTAAGTGTATGTAAACTTCCGACTTCAACTGTACACACACACACACACACACACACACACACACACACACACACACACACACACACACACACACACACACACACACACACACACACACACACACAAACACACACACACACACACACGCACACACACGCACACACACACACACACCATTACATATAATTATTATTACATTACCAGTGTCAATAAAATAAAGAATAGTTTATAACAAATTAATTAGAATGCCCAAATAATTAGTACAATGCAATGCATTCTGCAACCCAGTTTGTGTTTGTGTGTGTGTGCGTGTGTGTGTGTGTGAGTGCGTGCGCATGCGTGTGTGTGCGTTTGAGGGTCAGTTAAATGGTCTGTCTAGCCCAGTAGTCTGCATGTTAGATGCAGTAGTTGGTGCACCTCTCCTGTATCTGATTGTTCTAGGTGTCTTTTGCCAGAGGTTACCTCAGCATACGTAGGCTGATGATCTGAATGATACATGGTGTGGACTGCATCAGGTGGTGTACTTCCCTGAAGGACAGTGTTCTGCCCGACCCTGGAGTAGTGGTCAGAGCTGTGTCGTGATTGGCCTGGTCTAGTAGAGCTGTGTTGTGATGGACCAGGTCTAGTAGAGCTGTGTTGTGATGGGCCAGGTCCAGTAGAGCTGTGTTGTGATGGGCCAGGTCCAGTAGAGCTGTGTTGTGATGGGCCTGGTCTAGTAAAGCTGTGTTGTGATGGGCCTGGTCTAGTAGAGCTGTGTTGTGATGGGTCTGGTCTAGTAGAGCTGTGTTGTGATGGGCCTGGTCTAGTAGAGCTGTGTTGTGATGGGCCGGGTCCAGTAGAGCTGTGTTGTGATGGGCCGTGTCTAGTAGTGCTGTGTTGTGATGGGCCGTGTCTAGTAGTGCTGTGTTGTGATGGGGTCTAGTAGAGCTGTGTTGTGATGGGCCGGGTCTAGTAGAGCTATGTTGTGATGGCCCGGGTCTAGTAGAGCTGTGTTGTGATGGGTCTGGTCTAGTCGTGCTGTCCTGAGGTGGGTCTGGTCTGGTAAATCTGTGCTGTGTTGGGCCTGGTCTTGTAGAGCTGTGCTGTAATAAGCCGTGTCTGGCTCTTCTCTTCTTCTGGTTGGGGTACTGCTGTTTCAGAAAGTGGAGCAGGGGGCCTCTGCTGCTTGGGTGATTGGTGTGTGGGTCCCTGCCAAGTGTTGCATCCTTTAGATCCTTGGCAAAGTTTTGGATACTGTTCTGATCAAGATGTACATTATGGTATAAACGTTGACATGTCAGAGTTGGGTGGTGAGCCGTTCTGACGTTGAGCAGTGAGGCACAGTCCACAGTGATCTGTTGATTTATTTTGTCCATCAACTTTCCTGGGAAGTCTTTTCTTGGTAGGAGCGTGGACACAGCTATATTGGTTGTTGGGAACATAGCCTGTGCCCGTTCTGCCACTCTTCTCACTGCTCCAGATACATTTTCACCTTTGGCATGAAGGTTCTTTGTGCCAGTGTGGATGATGATGTTGTCAGGGGTATCAATCCTGGTTTGACTGAGTAGCTCCATTACACTGTCATTTGTAGGACACCAGAACTTATACACATGTTGTCTAGGGAATCATCTTTCCTGGACTAAGAGCTTCCCATTTGAATCAATAAGGATTGCAGTTGTGGGTGTCTGTCTGGGTGGAGCAGACTGGAGCAGACTGGGAGGCTGGTATTCTGACCTGGGCTGGAGCTGCCTGGGTGGCTGGTTGAATGACCTGGGCTGGAGCTGCCTGGGTGGCTGGTTGGCTGACCTGGGCTGGAGCTGCCTGGGTGGCGGCTTGGCTGACCTGGGCTGGAGCAGCCTGGGTGGCTGGTTGGCTGACCTGGGCTGGAGCAGACTGGGAGGCTGGTAGGTTGACCTGGGCTGGAGCAGACTGGGAGGCTTGTAGGTTGACCTGGGCTAGAGCAGACAGGGAGGCTGGTTGGCTGATCTGGGGTGGATCAGACTGGGAGATTGGAAGGTTGACCTGGGCTGGAGCAGACTGGGTGGCTGGTAAGTTGACCTGGGCTAGAGCAGACAGGGAGGCTGGCTAGCTGATCTGGGCTGGAGCAGACTGGGTGGCTGGTAGGTTGACCTGGGTTGGAGCAGACTGGTAGGCTGGTAGGTTGACCTGGGCTGGATCAGACTGGGAGGCTGGTAGGTTGACCTGGGCTAGAGCAGACTGGGTGGCTGGTTGGTTGACCTGGGCTGGAGCAGACTGGTGGGCTGGAGCGGACTGGTAGGCTGGTGCAGTGTCATCAGGCTGTGTTGGAGACCATGCTGGTTATGCTGGTCTCAAGCTCTGCTTGTGTTTTATCAAGCTGTTGGACATGTTCTCTAGATGCAGAGGACATAACGACTAGCTGCTGGTTGAGGGGGTCAATGTACCTCTCTCTCTGCTCTAGGTCCTCTCTCATTGTGCTCAGATGGTCTCTGAGGTCATCATTTGTCTGACTCAGTTTGTCCATTCTGCTTTATAATTTAGCAATAGATGCTCTGCTCTCCTCCCTGAACTGTTTCATCTCTTCTTTTAGTTTCTGGACAGTGTCCTCCTCTTGAAGCTTGTTCTCTCTGAGTTCTATGACCTCTGCTTCGACTAGAGAGAGAGGGTGTTGTGGAAACATTGCATAGCAGGTGTTCTTGGTGTTGTGGGCGTGTCCTTGGTTCTGTCTGCTGCAGGCGAGGAAGGTAGAGGGACACTGAGGGCTTCTTGCTGCGTCACAGAGACCATCGGGGTATGTTTTTCTCCCTCCTTGACTTTTTCCCCAGTTTCTGAGATGAGTTCAGCTTCTGCTTTTAGGGTAGCAAACCTATTCTCTAAAGCCTGGAGGCTTGAATCATTGCCTTGTGTCAATACAGTTCCATTATTGTGTACGTTTACTGTTTGATACGTGTTGCTCTGGTCAGCTTCTTCAAAAAAATGCAGATCTGCCATCCTTGACATCTCTCTCTCACTCTCTCTCTCTCTCTCTCTCTCTCTCTCTCTGGGGGCAGTGTATGACAGCACCTCGCCTCAACAGACAGACACACTCATGCCCACTCTCATACCAGTTATCCATACTCTGGAGTGCCAATTAAACAGGAGGCCTTAAGCAGCGTATGCAATCCATTTGAGTGTGTATGGTATGTAGGTGACCTTATCCCCACACACACACACACACACACACACACACACACACACACACACACACACACACACACACACACACACACACACACACACAGAGCATATCTATCCATCTGCTTTCTATTGTACACTGTATATATTTCTCAATTGAAGAAAGCGGTCTGTTGGTTTGCTAATGAGTATGAGCAATAAGACCAGTAAGCATGGTCTTAATGACATAACATACAGGATGACATGGCCAGCGCTTGTCATCCCTCAAGTCGATAAAGCTGCGTTTTGGATTTGATTTGATGAAGAGGCAGGGGTGTGTTTGGCGACAGCTGGGCTCACCTATGATGTGACCCTGCGTGTGCGTGGTGTCACCGTTTGACAGCCAAATGTGTTTCCAATGGGGAGAGCTGTAGAGACAGGGACAGGAGGGGAGGAGGGGAGAGGAGAGGGGGACAGAGATTGGCTTTGTTTGGTAGATCAGTGGCAATGGGTTTCTTCTCTCTACCTCATCTCTTTGGACTACTGGCGTATCTGTCAGTTGTGGAATTTGCAGTTGTTTAGTTGTCAGCGAAGAAACTGAAGGAGAATGTTCTTTACTTTTGCTGTGTGTATATGTGTGTGTGTGTAGGGTGACGTCATCCACGTGTGTCGTTATGTTAGCGTCCGTGTGTCAGTTTGTTGGTATCCGTCTCCTCCTCCACCCAGGGCTTTAAACAGTGTGAGTTTTATCGCGTCACCATGGCAACGGGCGCAAAACCTCACTGGCAACGAGGAAGGTGCGAGGAAGCGTCGCCGCGTGATTTAAAAAAAAATAGTAGTAGTGCATCACCACGGCTCCGCGCCGCCGCGAACACACAAACGCACACCCTTAGAAAGACAAACAGACGTGCACGCACTCTTTTAACATCAAACGAAAAGAGAAGACGCAGCGACAGAGAAAACATTTAGACCTATTAATACACACCGAGCTGACACATAAAACACACCGACACCAAGAGAGAACACACACACACGCACGCACGCACGCTCGCACACACACACACACACACACACACACACACGGTCTTTCTCACCTCGGTCATTATGAAGTTGATGAGGCGTCAGTGGTTGTGGCTTTGTGACAGTTGATACAATAATGTGCCCTTTGTGGGGGCCCAGTCATGTCCAGACTTGTCCTCTGTCCTTACCAAGGGGCCGCACTTGTGGTCACGCGCGCACAGACACACACAATGTACCTGAGATGTTTGCGTTCCTCCACTCCTTTCCTCTGAGAGAGGGGTGTAAAGAGAAGGACGCCGGAGTGGGACAGAGGACAGTAAAAATGCTGCAAAGAATGTGAGGGGGGGGGAGGAGTGATGTCTGTGTTTGCTTTCTGGGTGAGCTTGTTTAATCATCTATTCTCTCTCTCTCTCTCTCTCTCTCTCTCTCTCTCTCTCTCTCTCTCTCTCTCTCTCTCTCTCTCTCTCTCTCTCTCTCTCTCTCTCTCTCTCTCTCTCTCTCTCTCTCTCTCTCTCTCTCTCTCTCTCTCTCTCTCTCTCTCTCTCTCTCTCTCTCTCTCTCTCTCTCTCTCTCTCTCTCTCTCTCTCTCTCTCTCTCTCTCTCTCTCTCTCTCTTTTTTAGTGGAGTGAAGCATCATCACAGCTCCTGCTTTTGCCCCGGTCTCCATTTTGTGACCACTTTGCAAGGGCCTCTCTACTGTCTCTCCCTCCCTCTCTCTTCTCTTTCCCACGCTTCCACTCTCAATCGTTCTCTCTTGTCCCCACTCTTTATTTCTCTCCCTCTTTCGTCCCTCCATTTCAGGGCACTTAGTGGGAAAGGTAAGGGGACCGAGGGGTGACAATAGCATAACTCTGCCGAAGACGAGAGAAAAAGTGAAGGGATAGACAGAAGAGAGAGTGAGATTAAGTGACAGAGAGCAGGGGATCCTAAATTATGCAGACAGGGTGATGGGCAAAGAGAGCGAGGAAGGTCTAGGGAGAAAGATTGACAGATAGACAAGGAGAGAGGTGCACACTTTGAAATCCTGATGTCGCCGGGCCTTCAGGGAGCTAGAGGAGGCCACGGCGCTCTGTTTCTCCCCATTAAAGATGCATTCTCTGCTTCTTGACTTATTTATTCCCATGTCTGTCTCACCATTACTGAGCGGGGGGATGTGTTTGTGTTGGGGGGGAATAGTTTGTACCTACCTAGTGGTTGGTAGGAGAGGGGGGGGGGGGGGGTTGTAGAAAGGAAATGGGTGGTGTTTACTTATTGAGGTGTGTTTATGGGGTGCAGAGCGTGTGTGTGTGTGTGTGGGGGTGTGTGGCGACACGACGGCGATGCATGTTGTGCTAGATTATTTATTCAGCTCTCGTGTCTGGGTGTTTTACAGAGAGAGCAGGTGCAGAGCGACTCAGAGCGCTCTCTGTTTCGACAGGGGGAGGAGGGGGGGACTAAGACACAGAGGCATTCACCACAGTCCACCGACAGAACAGAACCCTGTACCCTGCTATGATTATAGGCTTTGATTCATGTATGTATACCGTAAAACTTCAATTAATTGGCCAGATCAGTGAACACGTCTGGCGCTTATTAGAGACAGCAGTCTCGCCCTCCACCATGCAGTCTTGCCCTCTTCTTATCCACCTCAGACAAACGTTAAAGTTTGACTTTTTGACTTCGCCATTGTCTCGCAGGTTTTGGATCAATCCCAAAATGGCTGGCTGTTGGGTTTCGCCCGACTAAGCGCCGCGAATTTGATCACCGCTGGCTTGAATTTTATGTTTGTTTTTGTTTCTGGTGGCTCCATGACTGATACAGATGACACTATATAGTTGAAGTTCTACAATGACATGTTTGCTACTTGTTTTGATGTTCAGGTGGATGGATGGAACACTTGATTCATGGATAATGGCAGATGCACACAGAAAGATGCAGATCAACAAAGAGAGAGAGAGAGAGAGAGAGAGAGAGAGAGAGAGAGAGAGAGAGAGAGAGAGAGAGATGTGTGCTACAACGAGGGTTGAAATGAAGATATGGAGGGAGATTGAAGGAGGGAGGCAGGGACTGAGAGAGGGCTGTGCACGAGGAGAATTTCAATGGCACTCCAATCATGCAGGCAGCCTCGTTAGCTGGGGGAACATTTGCATAGTGCTTCGGCGGATTCATTTGGCCTTACTCAGAGAAGATGGCTCCCATTCCTTTCTCCTGGTTAGTTGTGCATTAACCTCCACAGCCACTGTGTGTGTGTGTGTGTGTGTGTGTGTGTGTGTGTGCGCGTGGGGGTGCATGTATGTGTGTCAGACACATTCGTCTTTGTGACTGCTCCGCGACATTGTAGGGTAGCCATGTTAACCCAGCCCGGCGAACGAGTGAAGAAATGAAACCACTATTTTGCCTCTGATAATGAGATCCGTGGTGCTGATGCTAAGCCACGTTGGCATGACGATGAGGATGGACGTCATTCCGGGGGGGGCTAACACCGACTCCGGGGGGGAGTGTGTGTTGGTGATGATGGGCAACGTGTGAGTAAGTGGAGATGTCGTAGATAATGAGGGATAGAAATGGATTTGTTCTGCTAGTTATTCAAATGACACCACTATAGGGACTAATGCTGTCTGACAGCAGTGACAACCGTGGTGTGTGTGTGTGTGTGTGTGTGTGTGTGTGTGTGTGTGTGTGTGTGTGTGTGTGTGTGAGAGATTGGCAGTGTTATAGCGGCCTGGGAGTAAAGTAGGGTTTGTGCGGGCGTGTATCCATCATATAGTAATCACAGATGGAATCCACCCCAGGAATTCAATTTTAAACCATTGAACTGTGCAGAATATGACAAAACCAGACGCACACACAAACACACACAAACACACATACAACCCCCCCCCCACCCCCCACACACACACACACCCTTTAGCGTGTCTACCGTTGCTCTTGGTTGCCATGTTGGTTTGAGGAGGTGTGGGGGGGGGGGGGATATATGGCAGCATGGCAGTCCCAGGTTAATGATCCATGGCCTGAGAATGTGTTCACCAGAGGGAGGGAGGATGCTGGGGAGAATGGAGGAGAGGACTTAGGGGGAGCAAAGAGGAGTGGTGAGAGCTGGAGCAAATAGACAGAGAGAGAGAGAGAAGAGAGAGAGAGAGAGAGAGAGAGGTGGCGTTGTCCCCCCTTGCTGTAGATCTCCCTCTCTCTCTCTCGCTTTCTTTCTCTCTCACGCTCTCTCTCTCTCTTCAAGCCATGGCACACAGGGTCTATCCATCAGCCAGCAAAACCCCTCCTCCCTCTCTCCTTCCTTCCCCTCCCTCCATCCCTTTATCGGGCTGATAGATCGCGGCTAATCAAAGAGCGAACGGAGACAGACAAAATAGCTCTGACAGGCAGCTGACAATGGACAGTGACCGGACAGAAAGAGACAGAGGGAGAGAAAGAGAGAGAGAGGAAAATAGAGGCTGGTGTGAGGAGACAGAGGTGTGTGTGTGTGTGTGTGTGTACGCGTGTCCTGATTGGCCACTGTTGAGATGGATGGCTTCTCCATGCGTCATCAATAGCTAATCAATGGCCTTGCTGGGATATATGGAGGGCCTGGGAAATCCCACAAGACTTTAATCTGGACATCTCCACAAAAGCCCGGCAAACACACACACACACACACACACACACACACACACACACACACACACACACACGATCAATAACACAAGAGAGAGTGTGAGGTCTGTACTACCGAAGAGCACGTTTGACAACAGCTTTGTTTTTGGGCTGCATTAAAAATAAAAAATGATAATGTAACTGCATAATTTTGCTCTCTCTCTCTGTCTCTCTTTCTCTAGCTGTCTATCTTTCTCTCTCTGTCTCCCTGTCTCTTTATTTCTCTCTCTCTGTCTCTTTCTCTCTCTGTCTCTTTCTCTCTCTGACTCTTTCTCTCTCTTTCTCTGTCTCTCTCTGTCTCTCTTTCTCTCTCTCTCTCTCTTTCTCTCTTTGTGTCTCTCTCTCAAGGCACTTCATTTGCTTTGCTTCATGTTCCTCCACTCAAGAGCTTTTTGTTGTTGTTGAGCAAACATACTTCTCGTTCTCCGTTGCGTCTTGCGGAGTATTATTCTTATGTCTGCCTTTTTGATTTCCTTCTCAGCCCGTTTCCAGTTTCTGCGCTCGTGATTTAGACCTCATCCTGCACGGCGTACCTCAGGGTTCAATTCTCGGTCTGCTCTGTTCCTTTTCCTCAACCCTTCAGCAAGCGTTCTCTGTTGTCATCACTCCTGTCTTTCTGACAGGTAGAAAAGGCGGAAAACCCGCCGCATTGGTTTTTTTTATTAACAAAACGTATTTTATCAGGCCAGCTATCAAAATCACTACACCTGACTGTTGCACTGCATGTGATTGATACGCCATTCAATGACCAGGAACCTTGTAGCTGAGATCTGCTTGTTGCAGCCAGTGTTTGGCTGACGTCTGTGGAGAAGAGCGGCCTGGATTGTCTGCCTAGACATCAGTTCAGTGGACCACCTACTGCCACACAAGTCTACAGGGTTCATCTGAAGGTCATGTCTTCCACACTAGTATTCAGTGGACATAAGACAAAGTGGCGAGAGGGGAAGGGAAGAGAGTGGAGGGAGGGAGATGTGGAGGGTAGAGAATGTCATTTGAATCTCATATACATTTCAGTTGAAAACCATTCGAGCTCTGACACATACTATTTAGAGTATAACCCCCCCCCCCCCCCCCCCCCCCCACCCTCCCCAGATCTGGCTCCGTTCTACAATGACTATACAATGACATAAAACATTGCACGTACACGCACACGCGACGCACAGACACACACGCACGCACACATGCATTTAAAAACTCACTCAAACACAAGCAGGCTCTCTCATACACACACACACACACACACACACACACTCTCGCTCTCTCCTTTTCTCTCTTTGGTGTACAAACCCCTCTCTCCTGTGAGCACAAATTGTTCCCGGTGGCTTGATATTTGAGTGCTCACACACAAACTCACACACTCTCCTCCGCAGACTCGAATATAAGTAGCGGAAAGACACTTATAGTAATGTGGACACCCATACAAACACACACTCGCCCACATACTCACCCAGTGAAGTATGGGAAGCATTGCCATGGGGATATGTTCATAAAGGAACCCATTCAGCTTTGAAAGCAGAAGGCAAACAGAGGCATTGGCAGTTGATCTGCTAGAAGCGGTTCCAGCTCTCCCCTCTCTCTTCCCTCCCATTCTATCTCTACCTGTAGCCCGATCCTCCATTTCCCTAATTGGACACCCATTCTGTTATTTGGGCCTTTCGGACCACCATACATTCGTTCTTATGGGGGGGGGGGGGGGGGGGGGGTTGAATCAACGTTGTCTCCACTGTCATATCAACGAAATGATGTTGAACCGACTTGAACTAGACGTTAAATTGACGTCTGTGCCCAGTGCCCCCCATTCTCTCCCCCCTCTCTCGCTCTCTCTCTCTCTCGCCCTCTCCCTCTACCCTGTCTCTCGCTAGCCACACCCGTCTCTAGTTTTGTCAGTTGTGCTATATTTTTTTTCTCTCCTGCAGACAGTGTGTCTTTCTCTCTCGGGATGACAAGTGCATGCCTTGTTTATTTCCTTTGAGATGAAAACAGACCAGTATTTATTCCACTCCGTCCCTCCCCCTCACTCTCTCACACACACACTCTCTCTCTTTCCATCACTCTCCCAGCCCATGCATTGTGTCGTGACTACAGCTGTGGACTACTGCTGGCTGATGACGGTCGGGTCATGTGAAGAGTTGAGGGCTTAGGTTGTGTTTAGGTTGTGTTTAGGTTGTGCGTCATGAACCAGTGCTCATTGCAGGTTGCTTGCATGTATGATCTGCTCCGTGTTAGAGAGAGAGAGAGAGACTGAGACTGTCCTTCAGAGAAGTACACCACATGATGCAGTCCACAACCACGTATTATTCAGATCATCAGCCTAGAGGTAGCCTCTGGCAAAAGACGCCTAGAACAACCAGGGATTGGAGAGGTGCGCCAACTACTGCATCTAATATGCAGACCCTTTAATTCACACACACACACAGGGTTCCAGATTGCATTGTACTTGTTTTTTTTGTGAAATCTTATTCCATTCTTATTCATTTGTTTACAACTATTCTTAATTTTATTATATATATATATTATTTTGGGTTTTTTCAATCTACTTTACTCAAACCAGTGAATATCACTTACTATAAATAAATGAGATTTAACTATCAGCTCTTGGAATATATCCAGGGCCTATACTCTTCACATTCACATTTTGGTTATAAAACAAATCCAGAATTGATTAAAAACAACAAGGGACAGGACATCCTAATCCTACTGGAAACATGATGTCGTGGAGACATAGATACTCAGTGTCCCTCAGGCTATAGAGAAAGTTTACTACCATCAATCAAACATAAACATGTTAAACGGGGCCGAGACTCAGGTGGAATCATCATTTGGCATAAGCAGGACTTGAATGAACTGAAACAAGGTACCGGTCACATTTGGCTAAAACTTAACAAAAGGTACCTATCTATTGTGACGATGATGTGCAGCTTATGCTCCTCCTTCAGATTCATCATATTATGATGATCATATTATATTATGATGATCAGTTTTTTTGACAATCTCCACGCAGAAATCATTACATTTCAGGCACTGGGTAAAGTGCTTCTTTGTTGAGATTTCAATGTAAGGACAGGTTCTGAGCCTGACTACACTGATCCGGGAGGTAACCACCACATATTTGGACACCCCTCCTTGTACAGTAGCCCTATTATAAATAATAGAAACAGTCCTGACCAAATACTGAACAAAAATGGGAAGGAGTTAGAGCATCTCTGTCGAGGCTTAGGCCTGTACATGCTTAATGGTAGAATCAGAGGGGACTCTTTAGGTCAGTTTACTTACTGCTCAGCTCTTGGGACAAGGGTAGTCGATTGTGCCATCACTGACATTGACCCCTCCTCCATTAGTGCATTCACTGTCAGACCACAGAGGCCATTGTCAGATCACACTCAGCTCAACGTGTTTCTGAAGAAATTAACCAGCTATATTATTTTTTTTTTAAACAGCCAAATTAACTCTACAACATAAACCAATCGTACAGACGGGCTCAAAACAGTGCAGAGGGATTCACTGAAACATTGAACTCAAATGAAATGATGAACTCTATACAGTTCTTCAATAACTCACAGTACCAAAACAATAAAGATGGCGTATATTCGGCTACTCAAAACATCAATTGCATATTCAAAAAGCAGCATCGAAAGCAAATTTGAGAAAACCAAAGAAATGCAACATCAGAAACAAAAAAACAAAATGTTTCTGAGAAATGGTTTGATGATGAATGTACAACATTTAGAAAACACCTAAGACAAATGTCAAACGAAAAACATAAGCAGCAATACAACCCAGAGCTACGCTATGAATACTTTGAAACTCTGAAACGGTATAAACAAACACTGAAACGCAAGGAATTGAATTATACCAACAAGACACTTGATGAAATTGAAAACGCAATTGACCAAAATCAGTTCTGGGACATGTGGAACAATTTAAGCACGACAAAGACACAAGAATTTAGCCAAACATGATGTAGGAATTTGGAAAACTTATTTTGATAATCTATACAAAAACATCCCACAAAAAGACAGCACCAATTAGAAATTAAAGAAAAATGTAACATCCTTGAATCAGTCATTAAAAACAGCCAAAATCCATTAGATTACCCAATAACCCAACGAGAACTAAATGAAAAGCTCAAATCTATAAAATCAAGGAAGGTTTGTGGTCTAGATAACATCAGACATAAAATGCTGAAAAACAGCACACCTGAGTTGCAAAATGCCGTGCTTGTTTAACTGTTCAACATGGTATTAACTTGCTGCTTTCCTGACGTCTGGAACCAGGGGCTCATCTTCCCTATCAGACCCCAATAATTACAAGGGAATTTGTGTAAACAGCAACTTGGGAAAGGCTTTCTGTAGCATTTTGAATTCAAGAATTCAAAACTTTCTTCAAAAAAAAATGTAATAAGTAAATGTTAAATTGGCTTTCTTCCTAACCATCGCACTACTGACCATATATACACCTTAAACACACTAATTGATAAGCACGTCCAGCAAAAAAAAGAGGGCAAAATGCTTGCTTGCTTTATTGACTTTAAAAAAGTATTTGATTCTATTTGGCACGAAGGACTACCCCAGGACTCACACTATTTGACACAGAGGTGAAATACCTGCTATATGCTGATGATTTGGTACAACTATCACCAACCAAAGAAGGTCTTCAACAGAACATTAATATTCTAGAGCAATATTGCCATAATCGGGCCCTGGCAGTAAATTTCCGAAAAATGAAAATCATGATTTTCCCCCAAAAAACGGATGTCAGAAGCACAATTAGAAATTCACCTTAAACAACACCGTAATTGAACACGCAAAAAATGACACCTACCTTGGTCGAACCATATCTGCATCGGGAAACTTTAATATGGCATTGAATGCACTCAAAGAAAAATCCTGCAGAGCATTGTATGCAATAAAAATACAATTATTCAAAATCAACATCCCAATTAGAATTTGGACCGAAATATTTGACCGTGTAATCCTACCAATAGCTCTTTACGGAAGTGAGGTTTGGGGGCCACTCAATAAACTGGACTTTAAAATGGAGGACAATCATCCAATTGAAGCCCATGCAGAATTCTCTCGGGAAATTCTACAAGTCCAGATAAATACACCAACTAATGCATGTAGGACAGAATTGGGCCGCTTTCCAGTGGTAATGAAAATACAGAAAAGATCATTAGAATTGTGGCTACATCTAAATTCAAGTCCAAATTCAAGTCTGCAATTTAAAGCACAGAAACGAGCCCTCTGTCAGCTGGTGTTAAACCTCACCAACCAAGCTGACACCAGCACTGCTTCAAAAGAAATAAACAAAATCATTCCAATAAACAAAATCATGAACCAATCAAACGACTCATATTTACAACATTGGAAAAACGAAACCAAATCCCAAAGCCGACTAAATTGTTATCTGACTCTAAACAGAGAATATGAATTGGCTGATTATCTCTACTCTGTCAGAGATACGAAGCAGAGACAGATCCTTACCAAGTACAGGCTTAGTGACCACCAATTGGCAATAGAAACCAGCAGACATAAAAAGACATGGCTACCTAAAGAGGAGCATGTATGTGGTCAGAAACAGAGATGAACTTTCTCCTTTACTGTGGTAAGTAATTCATTACATTATTCATTATTCACAGAAATGACTACATTTATTCCAAATTTTTACTTATTAAACCCAGAGGAAAAACTAAAGAGAGAGACAGAGGCAGAGACACACACACACACACACACACACACACACACACACAGAGAGAGAATGAGAGAGACACACAAACACACACACAGAGTGAGAGAAAGACACACACACACAAACACACACAGAGAGAGATCCCCACCCCAACCAGTCAACCCCCCCCCCCCCCCCCCCCCCCCCCCCCCCCCCCCACGTCAACCATGCCCACACCCCATTTAGGCCCCCTCAGATCAGACCTATGCTCCTCCTGCCCACCCCATGCACCCCACCCCCGCAAAGAGGGCCTCAACATGGAAGTCACACATACACCCAGGCAGTGAGCGGGCAAACAGGCCCAACCCCCACTCTTACACTAGCCCAAGCCAATGGCATGTACCAGATGCTCAGCAGGCTCTGCTCACACTTACTGGCCTGAGGCCACACCACACGACCAACAACATATACCTATACCTATATCCCCCCACTAGAATCCCCATACATTAATGAAGACAGCTTCTCTATCCTGGAGGGGGAAATCAATCATTTCCAGGCCCAGGGACATGTACTAGTCTGTGGCGACCTAAATGCCAGAACCGGACAAGAACCTGACACCCTCAGCACACAGGGGGACAAACACCTGCCTGCAGGTGACAGCATTCCCTCCCCCAAATTGTAAAACACTAAGCAAACAACAACATGAAGAATTATCTATCCAAAATGGAGATGTATGGGTAAACCACTTCTCCAATCTTGTTGGCTCTATAACAAAGAATAAAGAGCAAAAATATATACAGGATCAAATACAAATCTTAGAATCAACTATTAAAGACTACCAGAACCCACTGGATTCTCCAATTACCTTGAATGAGCTACAGGACAAAATAAAAACCCTCCAACACAAAAAGGCATGTGGTGTTGATGGTATCCTCAATGAAATGATCAAATATACAGACAACAAATTCCAATTGGCTATACTAAAACTCTTTAACATCGTTAGCTCTGGCATCTTCCCCAATATTTGGAACCAAGGACTGATCACCCCAATCCACAAAAGTGGAGACAAATTTGACCCCAATAACCTCCGTGCGATATGCGTCAACAGCAACCTAGGGAAAATCCTCTGCATTATCATTAACCGCAGACTCGTACATTTCCTCAATGAAAACAATGTACTGAGCAAATGTCAAATTGGCTTTTTACCAAATTACCGTACAACAGACCATGTATTCACCCTGCACACCCTAATTGACAACCAAACAAACCGAAACAAAGGCAAAGTCTTCTCATGCTTTGTTGCTATACAAATTAATGGAAAGTGGTGTTGGGGGTAAAACATACGACATTATGAAATCCATGTACACAAACAACAAGTGTGCGGTTAAAATTGGCAAAAAACACACACATTTTGTCCCACAGGGCCGTGAGGTGAGACAGGGATGCAGCTTAAGCCCCACCCTCTTCAACATATATATATCAACGAATTGGTACGGGCACTAGAAAAGACTGCAGCACCCGGCCTCACCCTACTAGAATCTGAAGTCATATGTCTAATGTTTGCTGATGATCTGGTGCTTATGGCACCAACCAAGGAGGGCCTGCAGCAGCACATAGATATTCTGCACAGATTCTGCCAGACCTGGGCCCTGACAGTAAATCTCAGTAAGACCAAAATAATGGTGTTCCAAAAAAGGTCCAGTCGCCAGGACCACAAATACAAATTCCATCTAGACATCATTGCCCTAGAGCACACAAAAAACTATACATACCTTGGCCTAAACATCAGCGCCACAGGTGACTCCCACAAAGCTGTGAACGATCTGAGAGACAAGGCAAGAAGGGCATTCTATGCCATCAAAAGGAACATAACATTCAACATACCAGTTAGGATCTGGCTAAAAATACTTGATTCAGTCATAGAACCCATTGTGAGGTCTGGGGTATTTATTTTCCCTTGTGTACTTTAACCATTTGTACATTGTTACAACACTGTATATATATATATATATATATTACATTTGTAATGTCTTCATTGTTTTGAAACTTCTGTATGTGTAATGTTTACTGTTAATTTTTATTGTTTATTTAACTTTTGTATATTATCTACCTCACTTGCTTTCCCATGCCAATAAAGCCCCTTGAATTGAATTGAATTGAATTGAATTGAGAGAGAGAGACACACACAGAGAAAGAGAGAGAGAGACACACACACACACACACACACTGAGAGAGAAACAGAGACACACAGACAGAGAGAGAGAGAGATAGAGAGAGAGTAGGAGAGAGAGAGAGACACACACACAAACAGAGAGAGAAAGAATAGATGATTAAACAAGCTCACCCATAAGAGAGAGAGAGGTACATGTGTATATTTATCCAGTAGGGTGGATGGATGCTGCTCCCTGTCTCTCTCTGTGTTTCATCTCTCTGCCTGACTCATGTCTGCTCATGCATCTGCATCACTGCACCCATCTCTCTCTCTCTCCTCATTCCCCTCTCACACACAGTCATGTAATGTACAGTTGAAGTCGGAAGTTTACAACTCGTTTTTCAACCACTCCACAATTTTGTTGTTAACAAACTATAGTTTTGGCAAGTCGGTTAGGACATCTACTTTGTGCATGACACAAGTCAACAATGACACAATGCATGACACAATTCCAACAATTGTTTACAGACAGATTATTTCACTTACAATTCACTGTATCACAATTCCAGTGGGTCAGAAGTTTACATGCACTAAGTTGACTGTGCCGTTAAACAGCTTGGAAAATTCCAGAAAAGTATGTCATAGCTTAAGAAGCTTCTGATAACCTAATTGACATAATTTGAGTCAATTGGGGGTGTACCTGTGGATGTATTTCAAGGCCTTCCTTCAAACTCAGTGCCTCTTTGCTTGACATCATGGGAAAATTAAAAGAAATCAGCCAAGACCTCAGAAAGAAAATTGTAGACCTCCACAATTCTGGTTCATCCTTGGGAGCAATTTCCAAACGCATGAAGGTTCATCTGTACGCAAGTATGAACACGCAGCCATCATGGGACCACGCAGCCATCATACCCTTCAGGAAGGAGACGCGTTCTGTCTCCTAGAGATTAATGTTCTTTGGTGCAAAAAGTGCAAATCAATCCCGGAACAACAACAAAGGACCTTGTGAAGATGCTGGAGGAAACGGGTACAAAAGTATCTATATCCACAGTAAAACGAGTCCTATATCGACACAACCTGAAAGGCCACTCAGTAAGGAAGAAGCCACTGCTCCAAAACTACCATAAAAATGCCAGACTACGGTTTGCATCTGCACATGGGGACGAAGATCATACTTTTTGGTGAAATGACCTCTGGTCTGATTAAACAAAAATAGAACTGGCCATAATGACCATCGTTATGTTTTGAGGAGAAAGGGGAGGCTTGCAAGCCGAAGAACACCATCCAAACCGTAAAGCATGGGGGTGGCATCATCATGTTATGGGGGTGCTTTGCTGCAGGAGGGATTGGTGCACTTAACAAAATAGATGGCATCATGAGGCGGGGAAAATTATATATTGAATATTTTGAAGCAGCATCTCAAGACATCAGTCAGGAAGGTAAAGCTTGGTCGCAAATGGGTCTTCCAAATGAACAACGACCTCAAGCATACTTTCAAAGTTGTGGCAAAATGGCTTAAGGACAACAAAGTCAAGGTAATGGGGTGGCCATCCCAAAGCCTGACCTTAATCCTATAGAACATTTGTGGGCAGAACTGAAAAAGCGTGTGCGAGCAAAGAGGCCTACAAACCTGACTCAGTTACACCAGCTCTGTCAGGAGGAATGGGCCAAAACTCACCCAACTTATTGTGGGAAGCTTGTGGAAGGCTACCTGAGACGTTTGACCCAAGTTAAACAATTTGAAGGCAATGCTACCAAATACTAATTGAGTGTATGTGACATTCTGACCCACTGGGAATGTGATGAAAGAAATAAAAGCTGAAATGAATCATTCTCTCTACTATTATTCTGACATTTCACATTCTTAAAATAATATGGTGATCCTAAATAACCTAAAACAGGGAATTTTTACTAGGATTAAATGTCAGGAATTGTGATAAACTGAGTTTAAATGTATCTGGCTAAGGTGTATATAAACTTCCGACTTCAACGGTATGTTTTCCTTTCATTGCTAAACTCTCTCTCTTTCTCATCGTCTTGTCACTCCTTTGTCTTGCTTCCTCCTCTCCATTTTACTTACAGTGTAATGCTCTGCAATTGAACTGTTCTTCATTTCAATATCCATGTCATGAAGTAGCGCTGTTTGCTCAAGATTGACGTTGAAATTGGACGTTCACCTCCCTGATGACGTTGGAAAATTCCTTCAAAGCTGTCCTCTTTGGGCAACAGTGAGCGCTGTTACCATCAATTCATCTTGGGTTTTGGGATGGACATAATCCCATTACTCAGGATTCAAAGGTTGTGTTTTCAATTCCAGTGTTTTTCAGTGGTAGATTTGTAATTATTGTTTTTAAAAATGTATATTTTAACCCTAATCCTTGATTTATCCATTCGAAATTAATGACTAAACTTAGTATTTGAACCCAAAACCTTAATAAAGTCCAGCAATATGAGGTTGGAATAATTCTCTGAAATTGGGAAAATGCTGTTAATGCACTTTTAGTGTATGAGCTGTTTTCATTTTTTTTTAAATAAAATAAACATTTTACAGCCAGAAATGTCTGCCTGTTTCGGTTGGATGGCGTTTCGGCTAAATTAGTTAGTAGACCAATAAAATGAGAGTTCCAAACCTCTCTGCCAATAACAGCTAGTTTTCAGTTTTCCCCTCCCCACTCAGACCACTCCCAGACAGTCCTAGCAAAATTCTTGAGAATTTGCTCTTTGTGGAGAAGCCATTTTTGTTTCTCTTTGACCATTTGAATGGAAAGCGATCACAGTAAGGTGCTTTGTTGTTGCCCAGAATTAATATTTGATCGTGAGATAAAAACAGCTGCGTTGCACCCTCAGCCCTTAACTTTTCAAATTTGACGTTTTGGAGCAACTTCAGAAATTTGATGTTTGGAGAAACGTGAATAAACATCAGTGTCTGAAATCAAATTGGTAAAACCGTGAGATTATGTGTTGTTATGTACGCACAGAACCGCAACCCAAAGTCATTATCTTATCATTAACTTAAGTGTTGTTCAGTGTGAGAGTGGAACGTAACGTCTCTGTCAGATGAAAACCTTGCAACTCCATTTTTTGGGCCATTTTTTATTTGATTTTACATAAAGCAGTGACTCCTCTCATTGTGCTCTGGTACAGTTCATGACTATAGGAGCAAGAAAATATATTCAAAATAGCTTCGGAATTTTCCTTACTGCATTTAAGTTAATGGAAAAATATTGTTGTTTTTTTTCTCCTGAAAACCTTCTGTTTTTTGGAGATGGAAGGTTTGTGTAAGTTTATAGAGAAGATCAGCATTCTATCTCATCTATCATCAGCGTTTCTATCTCAGTGTCCCATCGTCCCACTATTGGTCGCGTTGTTTTGTAGTTGTCATGATCCTTTGTAGAGACAGACCAAGGACCATAGTGAAACTTTGCAAAAACAAACATACGAAACAACAAACCGTGACAACAGAGTTGCTACATCACTTACTCAAAACAATATCCCATAAACACACAGGTGGAAAAATTCTACTTAAGTATGGTCCCCAATTAGAGACAACGATAGCTAGCTGCCTCTAATTGGGAATCATACCAACACACCAACATAGAAAAAACAAACTAGAACACCACGTAGAAAATATAAACTAGACTAATCCCTAGTCACGCCCCGACCTACTCTACCATAGAAAATAAAGGCTTCCTATGGTCAGGAGGTGACGGTAGTAGTTTTTAGTTGATTCCGATTGGTTGCATAACAGTGGGTCTTTGCCTGGCCAATATATATTAGTTTGGTTGGTAAGCTGCTCTCAGATCAGCCGACTGAAGACTATTTTCAGTGACGAGGGTTCTCTCTATTTCAGTGCTCATGCGTTTCTCGGGGACTTGACATGCATTTGGAATCAAAGTGCTATTTTCCTTACCAATGGGATGTGTCCTAATTCGACTGCATTTGCATTATTTGAATTCCTTCCTCGTCCTCAAAGTGTGTTAGGAGGATCTCTCTCTCCCTCTGACCCGAAGTGAACTGCCAATGTGTCACATTTACTCCCGCTCCCCCTCTCCGGCGCTCAACGTCGCCAGTTGTCTCATCATTACGCACCGCTTGCCACCGCCACCATCGTTTCGCGCACCTGCGCCTCATGACACTCACCTGGACTCCATCACCTCCCTGATTACTTCCCCTATATCCATCACCTCCCTGATTACCTCCCCTATATCCATAACCTCCCTGATTACCTCCCCTATATCCTTCACCTCCCTGATCACCTCCCCTATATCCATCACCTCCCCTATATCCAATACCTCCCTGATCACATCCCCTATATCCATCACTTCCCTGATTACCTCCCCTATATCCTTCACCTCCCTGATTACCTCCCCTATATCCATCACCTCCCTGATTACTTCCCCTATATCCATCACCTCCCTGGTCACCTCCCCTATATCCATCACCTCCCTGATCACCTCCCCTACATCCACCACTTCCCTGATTACCTCCCATATATCCATAATCTCCCTGATTACCTCCCATATATCCACCACTTCCCTGATCACCTCCCCTATATCCATCTCCCTGATCA
Organism: Oncorhynchus mykiss; assembly: GCF_013265735.2. Classification (NCBI taxonomy): domain Eukaryota; kingdom Metazoa; phylum Chordata; class Actinopteri; order Salmoniformes; family Salmonidae; genus Oncorhynchus; species Oncorhynchus mykiss. The sequence continues at coordinate 4,588,364 of NC_048588.1, read as the reverse complement.
CCTCCCCTATATCCATCACCTCCCTGATTACCTCCCCTATATCCATCACCTCCCTGATCACCTCCCCTACATCCATCACCTCCCTGATCACCTCCCCTATATCCATCATCTCCCTGATTACCTCCCCCATATCCATCATCTCCCTGATTACCTCCCCTATATCCATCATCTCCCTGATCACCTCCCCTATATCCATCACCTCCCTGATTACCTCCCATATATCCATAATCTCCCTGATTACCTCCCCTATATCCACCACTTCCCTGATTACCTCCCATATATCCATCATCTCCCTGATTACCTCCCCTATATCCTCCACCTCCCTGATTACCTCCCCTATATCCTCCACCTCCCTGATTACCTCCCCTATATCCATCACCTCCCCTATATCCATCACCTCCTTGATCACCTCCCCTATATCCATCATCTCCCTGATCACCTCCCCTATATCCATCATCTCCCTGATCACCTCCCCTATATCCATCAGCTCCCTGATTATCTCCCCTATATCCATCAGCTCCCTGATTACCTCCCTTATATCCATCACCTCCCTGATTACCTCCCCTATTTCCATCACCTCCCTGATTACCTCCCCTATATCCATCACCTCCCCTACCTCCTTGGTTTGTTCCATGTTGGTTTATTTATTAAATTCATGCTCCCTGTACTAGCTTCCCGACTCCCAGCGTACACGTTACCCAATGTTGGTCTTTTAGTGAGCCAATAGCAAACCAAGTCCTCTCTGTAGTGGGCCAATAGAAAACCAAGACCTCTCTGTAGTGGGCCAATAGAAAACCAAGTCCTCTCTGTAGTGGACCAATAGAAAACCAAGTCCTCTCTGTAGTGGGCCAATAGAAAACCAAGATCTCTCTGTAGTGGGCCAATAGAAAACCAAGTCCTCTCTGTAGTGGACCCAATAGAAAACCAAGTCCTCTCTGTAGTGGACCAATAGAAAACCAAGTCCTCTCTGTAGTGGGCCAATAGAAAACCAAGTCCTCTCAGTAGCGGGTTTAGGTATTGACATCTGGGATATGGATCAACAGTAACCAATGATAAAATACTCCGAAATGTTAAATATTTGCTAATAAATTTGAGACACGCCTGAGATCTCTGGACAATATACAGTGGGGCAAAAAAGTATTTAGTCAGCCAGCAATTGTGCAAGTTCTCCCACTCAAAAACATGAGAGAGGCCTGTAATTTTCATCATAGGTACACTTCAACTATGACAGACAAAATTAGGAAAAAAAATCCAGAAAATCATATTGTAGGATTTTTAATGAATTTATTAGCAAATTATGGTGGAAAATAAGTATTTGGTCAATAACAAAAGTTTATCTCAATACTTTGTTATATACCCTTTGTTGGCAATGACAGAGGTCAAACGTTTTCTGTAAGTCTTCACAAGGTTTTCACATACTGTTGCTGGTATTTTGGCCCATTCCGCCATGCAGATCTTCTCTAGAGCAGTGATGTTTTGGGGCTGTTGCTGGGCAACACGGACTTTCAACTCCCTCCAAAGATTTTCTATGGGGTTGAGATCTGGAGACTGGCTAGGCCACTCCAGGACCTTGAAATGCTTCTTACAAAGCCACTCCTGCATTGCCCGAGCGGTGTGTTTGGGATCATTGTCATGCTGAAAGACCCAGCCACGTTTCATCTTCAATGCCCTTGCTGATGGAAGGAGGTTTTCACTCAAAATCTCACGATACATGGCCCCATTCATTCTTTCCTTTACACGGATCAGTCGTCCTGGTCCCTTTGCAGAAAAACAGGCCCAAAGCATGATGTTTCCACCCCCATGCTTCACAGTAGGTATGGTGTTCTTTGGATGCAACTCAGCATTCTTTGTTCTCCAAACACAACGAGTTGAGTTTTTCCCAAAAAGTTATATTTTGGTTTCATCTGACCATATGACATTCTCCCAATCTTCTTCTGGATCATCCAAATGCTCTCTAGCAAACTTCAGACGGCCCTGGACATGTACTGGCTTAAGCAGGGGGACACGTCTGGCACTGCAGGATTTGAGTCCCTGGCGGCGTAGTGTGTTACTGATGGTAGGCTTTGTTACTTTGGTCCCAGCTCTCTGCAGGTCATTCACTAGGTCCCCCCGTTTGGTTCTGGGATTTTTGCTCACCGTTCTTGTGATCATTTTGACCCCACGGGGTGAGATCTTGCGTGGAGCCCCAGATCGAGGGAGATTATCAGTGGTCTTGTATGTCTTCCATTTCCTAATAATTGCTCCCACAGTGGATTTCTTCAAACCAAGCTGCTTACCTATTGCAGATTCAGTCTTCCCAGCCTGGTGCAGGTCTACAATTTTGTTTCTGGTGTCCTTTGACAGCTCTTTGTTCTTGGTGGGAATGAGATAGAGAGAGTGGTGGGGAAGAGAGATGGATGAGAGAGAGGTTGGGAAGAGAGAGGGATGAGAGAGAGAGAGATGGGGAAGAGAGAGGGATGAGAGAGAGAGGTTGGGAAGAGAGAGAGAGGTAGGGAAGATAGGGATGAGAGAGAGTGGTGGGTAAGTGAGAGGGATGAGAGAGAGAGGTAGGGAAGAGAGATGGATGAGAGAGAGGTGGGGATAAGAGAGAGAGTTGTGGGGAAGAGCGATGGATGAGAGGGAGGTGGGGAAGAGAGAGGGATGAGAGAGAGTGATTAGAGAGAGCGGTGGGGAAGAGAGAGGGATTAGAGAGAGGTGGGGATGAGAGAGAGAGAGCGGTGGGGAAGAGAGATGGATGAGAGAGAGGTGGGGAAGAGAGAGGGATGAGAGAGAGGTGGGGATGAGAGAGAGAGAGTGGTGGGAAAGAGAAATGGATGAGAGAGAGAGAGGTGGGGAAGAGAGAGAGAGGTAGGGAAGAGAGGGATGAGAGAGAGTGGTAGGTAAGTGAGAGGGATGAGAGAGAGAGGTGGGGAAGAGAGGGGGATTAGAGAGAGAGAGAGGGATGAGAGAGAGGTGGGGAAGAGTGATGAGAGAGAGGTGGGGAAGAAAGAGGGAAGAGAGAGAGAGAGAGAGAGAGAGAGAGAGAGGGGTGGGGAAGAGAGAGGGATGAGAGAGAGAGGTTGGGAAGAGAGAGGGATGAGAGAGAGGTGGGGAAGAGAGAGGGATGAGAGAGAGAGGTGGGGAAGAGAGAGGGATGAGAGAGAGAGGTAGGGAAGAGAGAGGCATGAGAGAGAGTGAGAGAGAGGTGGGGAAGAGAGAGGGATTCGAGAGCGAGAGAGAGGTAGGGAGAGAGGGATGAGAGAGAGAGCGAGGTAGGTAAGAGAGAGGGATGAGAGAGAGGTGGGGAAGAGAGAGGGATGAGAGAGAGTTGGAGAGGAGATAGGGATGAGAGAGAGGTGGGGAAGAGAGAGGGATGAGAGAGAGAGGTGGGAAGAGAGAGGTGGGGAAGAGATAGGGATGAGAGAGAGAGGTAGGGAAAAGAGAGGGATGAGAGAGAGGTGTGGAAGAGAGAGGGATAAGGGATAGAGGTGGGGAAGAGAGAGAGAGAGATGTTGGGAAAAGAGAGGGATGAGAGAGATAGGTGGGAAGAGAAACGGATGAGAGGGAGAGGTGGGGAAGAGAGAGGGATGAGAGAGAGAGAGGTGGGGAAGAGAGAGAGAGGTAGGGAAGAGAGGGATGAGAGAGAGTGGTGGGGAAGAGAGAGGGATGAGAGAGAGTGAGAGAGAGGTAGGGAAGAGAGAGGTATGCAAGAGCGAGAGAGAGGTAGGGAGAGAGGGATGAGAGAGAGAGTGAGGTAGGTAAAAGAAAGGGATGAGATAGAGAGGTGGGGAAGAGAGAGAGATGAGAGAGAGGTGGAGAAGAGATAGGGATGAGAGAGAGAGGTGGTGAAGAGAGAGGGATGAGAGAGAGAGGTGGGGACGAGAGAAGGATGAGAGAGAGGTGGGGAAGAGATAGGGATGAGAGAGAGAGGTAGGGAAAAGAGAGAGAGATGTTGGGAAAAGAAAGGGATGAGAGAGAGAGGTGGGGAAGATAAATGGATGAGAGGGAGAGGTGGGGAACAGAGAGGGATGAGAGAGAGAGAGGTGGGGAAGAGAGAGAGAGGTATGGAAGAGAGGGATGAGAGAGAGTGGTGGGGAAGAGAAAGGGATGAGAGAGAGTGAGAGAGAGGTAGGGATGAGAGAGGGATGCGAGAGCGAGAGAGAGGTAGGGAAAAGAGAGGGATGAGAGAGAGGTGTGGAAGAGAGAGGGATAAGGGATAGAGGTGGGGAAGAGAGAGAGAGAGATGTTGGGAAAAGAGAGGGATGAGAGAGATAGGTGGGGAAGAGAAACGGATGAGAGGGAGAGGTGGGGAAGAGAGAGGGATGAGAGAGAGAGAGGTGGGGAAGAGAGAGAGAGGTAGGGAAGAGAGGGATGAGAGAGAGTGGTGGGGAAGAGAGAGGGATGAGAGAGAGTGAGAGAGAGGTAGGGAAGAGAGAGGTATGCAAGAGCGAGAGAGAGGTAGGGAGAGAGGGATGAGAGAGAGTGAGGTAGGTAAAAGAAAGGGATGAGATAGAGAGGTGGGGAAGAGAGAGAGGTGGAGAAGAGATAGGGATGAGAGAGAGAGGTGGTGAAGAGAGAGGGATGAGAGAGAGAGGTGGGGATGAGAGAAGGATGAGAGAGAGGTGGGGAAGAGATAGGGATGAGAGAGAGAGGTAGGGAAAAGAGAGAGAGAGATGTTGGGAAAAGAAAGGGATGAGAGAGAGAGGTGGGGAAGATAAATGGATGAGAGGGAGAGGTGGGGAACAGAGAGGGATGAGAGAGAGAGAGGTGGGGAAGAGAGAGAGAGGTATGGAAGAGAGGGATGAGAGAGAGTGGTGGGGAAGAGAAAGGGATGAGAGAGAGTGAGAGAGAGGTAGGGATGAGAGAGGGATGCGAGAGAGAGGTAGGTAAGAGAGAGGGATGAAATAGAGAGGTGGGGAAGAGAGAGGGATGAGAGAGAGGTGGAGAAGAGATAGGGATGAGAGAGAGAGGTGGGGAAGAGAGGGATGAGAGAGAGAGGTGGGAAGAGAGAGGTGGGGAAGAGATAGGGATGAGAGAGAGAGAGGTAGGGAAAAGAGAGGGATGAGAGAGAGGTGTGGAAGAGAGAGGGATAAGGGAGAGAGGTGGGGAAGAGAGAGAGAGAGATGTTGGGAAAAGAGAGGGATGAGAGAGAGAGGTGGGGAAGAGAAAGAGAGGTAGGGAAGAGAGGGATGAGAGAGAGTGGTGGGGAAGAGAGAGGGATGAGAGAGAGTGAGAGAGAGGTAGGGAAGAAAGAGGTATGCGAGAGCGAGAGAGAGGTAGGGAGAGAGGGATGAGAGAGAGAGTGAGGTAGGTAAAAGAAAGGGATGAGATAGAGAGGTGGGGAAGAGAGAGGGATGAGAGAGAGGTGGAGAAGAGATAGGGATGAGAGAGAGAGGTGGGGAAGAGAGAGAGATGAGAGAGAGAGGTGGGGACGAGAGAAGGATGAGAGAGAGGTGGGGAAGAGATAGGGATGAGAGAGAGAGAGGTAGGGAAAAGAGAGGGATGAGAGAGAGGTGTGGAAGAGAGAGGGATAAGGGAGAGAGGTGGGGAAGAGAGAGAGAGAGAGGTGGGGAAGAGAGAGGGATGAGAGAGAGAGGTGGGGAAGAGAGAGAGAGGTAGGGAAGAGAGGGATGAGAGAGAGTGGTGGGGAAGAGAGAGGGATGAGAGAGAGTGAGAGAGAGGTAGGGAAGAGAGAGGTATGCGAGAGCGAGAGAGAGGTAGGGAGAGAGGGATGAGAGAGAGAGTGAGGTAGGTAAAAGAAAGGGATGAGATAGAGAGGTGGGGAAGAGAGAGGGATGAGAGAGAGGTGGAGAAGAGATAGGGATGAGAGAGAGAGGTGGGGAAGAGAGAGAGATGAGAGAGAGAGGTGGGGACGAGAGAAGGATGAGAGAGAGGTGGGGAAGAGATAGGGATGAGAGAGAGAGGTAGGGAAAAGAGAGAGAGAGAGATGTTGGGAAAAGAGAGGGATGAGAGAGAGAGGTGGGGAAGATAAATGGATGAGAGAGAGTGAGAGAGAGGTAGGGATGAGAGAGGGATGCGAGAGCGAGAGAGAGGTAGGGAGAGAGGGATGAGAGAGAGAGTGAGGTAGGTAAAAGAAAGGGATGAGATAGAGAGGTGGGGAAGAGAGAGGGATGAGAGAGAGGTGGAGAAGAGATTTGGATGAGAGAGAGAGGTGTGGAAGAGAGAGGGATGAGAGAGAGAGGTGGGGACGAGAGAAGGATGAGAGAGAGGTGGGGAAGAGATAGGGATGAGAGAGAGAGGTAGGGAAAAGAGAGAGAGAGAGATGTTGGGAAAAGAGAGGGATGAGAGAGAGAGGTGGGGAAGATAAATGGATGAGAGAGAGTGAGAGAGAGGTAGGGATGAGAGAGGGATGCGAGAGCGAGAGAGAGGTAGGGAGAGAGGGATGAGAGAGTGAGCGATGTAGGTAAGAGAGAGGGATGAGATAGAGAGGTGGGGAAGAGAGAGGGATGAGAGAGAGGTGGAGAAGAGATAGGGATGAGAGAGAGAGGTGGGGAAGAGAGAGGGATGAGAGAGAGAGGTGGGAAGAGAAAGGTGGGGAAGAGATAGGGATGAGAGAGAGAGGTAGGGAAAAGAGAGGGATGAGAGAGAGGTGTGGAAGAGAGATGGATAAGGGAGAGAGGTGGGGAAGAGAGAGAGAGATGTTGGGATGAGAGAGAGAGGTAGGGAAAAGAGAGGGATGAGAGAGAGAGGTGGGGAAGAGAAACGGATGAGAGGGAGAGGTGGGGAAGAGAGAGGGATGAGAGAGAGAGTGGTGGGGAAGAGAGAGAGAGGTAGGGAAGAGAGAGGGATGAGAGAGAGAGAGAGAGGTGGTGATGTGAGAGAGAGAGAGAGCGGTGGGGAAGAAAGAGGGAAGAGAGAGAGAGAGATGGGGAAGAAAGGGTGATGAGAGAGAGGTGGGGAAGAGAGAGGGATGAGAGGAAGAGAGTTAGGGAAGAGAGAAGCATGAGAGAGAGAGAGAGAGAGAGAGAGAGAGAGAGAGAGGTGGGGAAGAGAGAGGTGGGGAAGAGAGAGGGATGAGAGAGAGTGAGAGAGAGGTAGGGAAGAGAGAGGGATGCGAGAGCGAGAGAGAGGTAGGGAGAGAGGGATGAGAGAGAGAGCGAGGTAGGTAAGAGAGACGGATGAGATAGAGAGGTGGGGAAGAGAGAGGGATGAGAGAGAGGTGGAGAAGAGATAGGGATGAGAGAGAGAGAGGGATGAGAGAGAGAGAGAGGTTCAGGTAGACGGCAGCTTTTTCTCTCTTCCTCTCCTTCTTTTCCTTCCGTCAACGCAGGGAGGGAGAAGGGGAATGAGAAGCAAAGAGAACACATGCATACACTGTCACACACACCATCAAACTTGTCACAGTATCTAGCCATATGGGCCAAGTCACAATATTGCAGTTTTATGCAAACACCTACGCATCCTGTACACAATAAACATGCATGTGTCCTGCCTTCACCCATCCATATATTTACGGTATTCCTATTCACCGTGCCATGCTGAGGCGTGCTGACAGGCAGGTGGAGGGTTTGGTAATTGTGGCGTCGGTAGATGACGTGGGGAGATGAATGTACGTTCTTCTCTCCAGAAGTCAGCAGCGCGTAGCAGCACTCCACTAATCGGGAGAGGGGCTCCACATGTACGTAATGTGTTGCTAAGCAGGAGAGATTCTGCCATGTTCTGTGTGTATGTGGCACTGTGTGTGTGTGTGTGTCAAATCAAATCAAATTTTATTTGTCACATACACATGGTTAGCAGATGTTAATGCGAGTGTAGCGAAATGCTTGTGCTTCTAGTTCCGACAATGAGGTAATAACAAGTAATCTAACTAACAATTCCAAAACTACTGTCTTGTACACAGTGTAAGGGGATAAAAAATATGTACATAAGGATATATAAATGAGTGATGGTACAGAGCAGCATAGGCAAGATACAGTAGATGGTATCGAGTACAGTATATACATATGAGATGAGTATGTAAACAAAGTGTCATAGTTAAAGTGGCTAGTGATACATGTATTACATAAGAATACAGTCGATGATATAGAGTACAGTATATACGTATGCATATGAGATGAACAATGTAGGGTAAGTAACATTATATAAGGTAGCATTGTTTAAAGTGGCTAGTGATATATTTACATCATTTCCCATCAATTCCCATTATTAAAGTGGCTGGAGTTGAGTCAGTGTCAGTGTGTTGGCAGCAGCCACTCAATGTTAGTGGTGGCTGTTTAACAGTCTGATGGCCTTGAGATAGAAGCTGTTTTTCAGTCTCTCGGTCCCAGCTTTGATGCACCTGTACTGACCTCGCCTTCTGGATGATAGCTGGGTGAACAGGCAGTGGCTCGGGTGGTTGATGTCCTTGATGATCTTTTTAGCCTTCCTGTGACATTGGGTGGTGTAGGTGTCCTGGAGGGCAGGTAGTTTGCCCCCGGTGATGCTTTGTGCAGACCTCACTACCCTCTGGAGAGCCTTACGGTTGAGGGCGGAGCAGTTGCCGTACCAGGCAGTGATACAGCCCGACAGGATGCTCTCGATTGTGCATCTGTAGAAGTTTGTGAGTGCTTTTGGTGACAAGCCAAATTTCTTCAGCCTCCTGAGGTTGAAGAGGCGCTGCTGCGCCTTTTTCACAATGCTGTCTGTGTGAGTGGACCAATTCAGTTTGTCTGTGATGTGTATGCCGAGGAACTTAAAACTTGCTACCCTCTCCACTACTGTTCCATCGATGTGGATAGGGGGGTGTTCCCTCTGCTGTTTCCTGAAGTCCACAATCATCTCCTTAGTTTTGTTGACGTTGAGTGTGAGGTTATTTTCCTGACACCACCCTCACCTCCTCCCTGTAGGCCGTCTCGTCGTTGTTGGTAATCAAGCCTACCACTGTTGTGTCGTCCGCAAACTTGATGATTGAGTTGGAGGCGTGCGTGGCCACGCAGTCGTGGGTGAACAGGGAGTACAGGAGAGGGCTCAGAACGCACCCTTGTGGGGCCCCAATGTTGAGGATCAGCGGGGAGGAGATGTTGTTGCCTACCCTCACCACCTGGGGGCGGCCCGTCAGGAAGTCCAGTACCCAGTTGCACAGGGCGGGGTCGAGACCCAGGGTCTCGAGCTTGATGACGAGCTTGGAGGGTACTATGGTGTTGAATGCCGAGCTGTAGTCGATGAACAGCATTCTCACATAGGTATTCCTCTTGTCCAGATGGGTTAGGGCAGTGTGCAGTGTGGTTGAGATTGCATCGTCTGTGGACCTATTTGGGCGGTAAGCAAATTGGAGTGGGTCTAGGGTGTCAGGTAGGGTGGAGGTGATATGGTCCTTGACTAGTCTCTCAAAGCACTTCATGATGACGGAAGTGAGTGCTACGGGGCGGTAGTCGTTTAGGTCAGTTACCTTAGCTTTCTTGGGAACAGGAACAATGGTGGCCCTCTTGAAGCATGTGGGAACAGCAGACTGGTATAGGGATTGATTGAATATGTCCGTAAACACACCGGCCAGCTGGTCTGCGCATGCTCTGAGGGCGCGGCTGGGGATGCTGTCTGGGCCTGCAGCCTTGCGAGGGTTAACACGTTTAAATGTCTTACTCACCTCGGCTGCAGTGAAGGAGAGACCGCATGTTTTCGTTGCAGGCCGTGTCAGTGGCACTGTATTGTCCTCAAAGCGGGCAAAAAAGTTATTTAGTCTGCCTGGGAGCAGGACATCCTGGTCCGTGACGGGGCTGGATTTTTTCTGTAGTCCGTGATTGACTGTAGACCCTGCCACATGCCTCTTGTGTCTGAGCCGTTGAATTGAGATTCTACTTTGTCTCTGTACTGACGCTTAGCTTGTTTGATAGCCTTTCGGAGGGAATAGCTGCACTGTTTGTATTCGGTCATGTTACCAGACACCTTGCCCTGATTAAAAGCAGTGGTTCGCGCTTTCAGTTTCACACGAATGCTGCCATCAATCCACGGTTTCTGGTTAGGGAATGTTTTAATCGTTGCTATGGGAACGACATCTTCAACGCACGTTCTAATGAACTCGCACACCGAATCAGCGTATTCGTCAATGTTGTTGTCTGACGCAATACGAAACATGTCCCAGTCCACGTGATGGAAGCAGTCTTGGAGTGTGGAGTCAGCTTGGTCGGACCAGCGTTGGACAGACCTCAGCGTGGGAGCCTCTTGTTTTAGTTTCTGTCTGTAGGCAGGGATCAACAAAATGGAGTCGTGGTCAGCTTTTCCGAAAGGGGGGCGGGGCAGGGCCTTATATGCGTCGCGGAAGTTAGAGTAACAATGATCCAAGGTCTTTCCACCCCTGGTTGCGCAATCGATATGCTGATCAAATTTAGGGAGTCTTGTTTTCAGATTAGCTTTAAAATCCCCAGCTACAATGAATGCAGCCTCCGGATAAATGGTTTCCAGTTTGCAAAGAGTCAAATAAAGTTCATTCAGAGCCATCGATGTGTCTGCTTGGGGGGGATATATACGGCTGTGATTATAATCGAAGAGAATTCTCTTGGTAGATAATGCGGTCTACATTTGATTGTGAGGAATTCTAAATCAGGTGAACAGAAGGATTTGAGTTCCTGTATGTTTCTTTCATCACACCATGTCACGTTAGCCATAAGGCATACGCCCCCGCCCCTCTTCTTACCAGAAAGATGTTTGTTTCTGTCTGCGCGATGCGTGGAGAAACCCGTTGGCTGCACCGCCTCGGATAGCGTCTCTCCAGTGAGCCACGTTTCCGTGAAGCAAAGAACGTTACAGTGTCTGATGTCTCTCTGGAATGCTACCCTTGCTCGGATTTCATCAACCTTGTTGTCAAGAGATTGGACATTGGCAAGAAGAATGCTAGGGATTGGTGCACGGTGTGCCCGTCTCCGGAGTCTGACCAGAAGACCGCCTCGTTTCCCTCTTTTTCGGAGTCGTTTTTTTGGGTCGCTGCATGGGATCCGCTCCGTTGTCCTGTTTGTAAGGCAGAACACAGGATCCGCGTCGCGAAAAACATATTCTTGGTCGTACTGATGGTGAGTTGACGCTGATCTTATATTCAGTAGTTCTTCTCGACTGTATGTAATGAAACCTAAGATGACCTGGGGTACTAATGTAAGAAATAACACGTAAAAAAACAAAAAACTGCATAGTTTCCTAGGAACGCGAAGCGAGGCGGCCATCTCTGTTGGCGCCGGAAGTTCGTGTGTGTCAGTGTGTGTGTGTGTGTGTGTGTGTGTGTGTGTGTTGCGTGTGTCTGCACTCTTAGAAAAAAAGGTGCTATCTAGAACCTGAAAGGATTCTTCGGCTGTCCCCCCTAGCAGAACCTTTTGAAGAACTCTTTTTTTTTGTTCCGGGTAGAACCCTTTCCACAGAGGGTTCTACGTGGAACCCAAAATGGTTCTACCTGGAACCAGAAAGGGTTATTCTACGGGACAGCCCAATAACCTTTTTTAAAAAAAATGTAAGAACGTGGGTGTGTCTATATTCTGCATGCGTGAACGTTCATGTGTACAGTCTCATGATATCTGGCTCAGGGTTATTCTCATCGGTGAAAAACAGGAAACAGGGTAGTGATGAGATTCGGAGAGGGAGAGAGAAAAGTTGTGGCTGTTGGTAGGCAAAGTGAAAGATTGCGAGACTGAAGGGAATTCCTCTGAGAGTTGTGCTGGGGGGGGGGGGTTGGACGACGACGACGACAAGAGCCCCATTCTGCCACCACATTTAAACTTTCAACAGGCACTTAGGAGAAACAGCGCAGAAAATTCATATTTCTGGAAGAGGCTGCACATGGGCACTTGTGAAGAGAGGCGGAGTGCTGTGATTTGTGTGTGTGAGGTGTGTAAAACAGGACAGCCGGCAGTAAAGGGAAGGGAGGGAGGGAGGGAGGGAGGGAGGGAGGGAGGGAGGGATTCAGGCCAGGGTGTCTTAATGGAGACGTTTTTGCTTCACTAATTTTAGTGGGCCTTATAACAGCATGGGCCTCTCTCCTCTCTCACTGTCTCTCTCTATCTCTCCCCCTCTCTTCAATACTTTGCTCGCTCCCCTCTCTTCTCTCTCCCTCGGTCCCTACATCTCCAGTTAATTTAATGAAGGGTCGCCCGATTGCTTTTAGCATTAATATTCCAATACCAAGTGATGTAAATAATGAATGCGCTCTCTCTCTCTCTATCTCTGTCTCTCTCTCTCTCTCTTTGTCTCTCTCTCTCTCTCTCTCTCTCTGTCTCTCTCTCTCTCTCTCTCTGTCTCTCTGTCTCTCTCTGTTTCTCTCTCTCTCTGTCTCTCTCTCTCTCTCGCTCTCGCTCTCGCTCTCTCTCCTCTCTCTCTCTCTCGGCTGGATGATGTTGAGCCCCATCTGTCGTCTCTTTGGTGGCACTGAGCGCTCCCCCTGGGCACAGATGAGAAGATAGAGGGAGATAGAGAGAGCAGAAGGGAGAAGAGAGAGAGGGGGAAGCAGGACAGCTGAGACAGAGCAATGTGTTGGTGTATGTTTAAGGTCCCCTCGCTGTTGTATTGACGAACCCAAAAGGTGTGATGTGTGTAAGTTGGTGTGTTGACATACACACATGCCTGTGTGTGTGTCTTTATGTGTGTGTATGTGCGTGAATGCAGCTGTGTTGCTTTGGGCCCTTTTCGATGTAATAAAATATCCTTCTCTCTGATGTCATCTCTGTGCGTCTGGGTGTGTGTTTGTCAGTTTATACTGGCGGAGAGTGATACTGGGCTGGCAATGATGTGCTCTGCAGACACTGAATGCTCGGAGTGGAATCCGCCTGGGCGGATTCGAGAGGGAGAGACGGAGATCCGAGAGAAAGCGGGACGGAGAGATAGAGGTGGAGATACAGAGGTATTCGCCGTTGTCTGCTCTGCCTACTGGCTGGTCTGGAGGCCCCTTGCAAAATTGTAATGAGTTGAGCTAATTCATTTAGACCTAGCCCATGCCAACATATGGCTAAAAGACACACGGCAGACGCTTAGGGAGTCACTCCTTTCTCCCTTCTCTCTCTCTCTCTCTCTCTCTCTCTCTCTCTCTCTCTCTCTCGCTCTCTCTCTCTCTCTCTCTCTCCCCCTCTCGCTCTCTCTCCTCTCTCTCTCATCCTCTTCCTCTTCGTCCCCCCATCCAGCAGTGCAAAGCCAGCCTACCTATCAACACAAAATGGTTTGTGTGTGTGTCAGGTTGGGAGGTGACCACCTTGAGTGTGTGTAATTGTTTAATGGGCTGAGCACACACATGTGTGCCCCAGGGGCCTGAGCCCAGGGTCTGAAACGCACAGCAGATCGATCACATGCACAACCATGGAACCAACACCATAAACACACACACACACACACGCCATTTCTCAATACTGGTGGCAATGCACCACAGCTCTGATGTATGCTTATCGATGAGCTTGGAGATGAGCTTGGTGATGAGCTTGGAGATGAGCTTGGAGATGAGCTTGGAGCGTGTGTGTGCCTCTGTTATTTCATGTATGAGCTGATGTATGTATTCAGGAGAGAGACAGTGAAAACTGTGCTTTCCAGGTGTGTGTTAGTGTGTGTATCTGTTCTTGGCTGGGCTGAAGGGGGTTGGGTGTGGGGGGGGGGGGGGGGGGGGGAGACAGATAGAGAGTGCAGAAGGTAAGAAGGAAAAATAATAGTTTTGGGTTTTGTATTGGCTACATTTGTCTGTGGCTGCGCTCGTTCGTGTAAACACCGCTCCGACATCAGATTGCTCCCTCACCCCCCGCCCCCACCCCCACCCCCCATCCACCCCACCCCACTGCAAACCACTTAAACCCCCACCACCCCACACACACACACACAATCATCTACTCACATACTCTAACCACTCTGGTGTTTCTGCAACCCGAAGCCATTTCTAAGGAGTTTCCTCTTAGTACTTGAGCAGAGAAAACGCATGAAACTTTAAAACCGGAGGAGCGAGAAAGAGACGGGGACATCTAGGCACAGTCGCACGCAGCCTCCCTCCTCAACATGCCTCCAAGGGGTCCCAGCCAGGCGGGTGAGGGAGGTGAGGGTGGGGAGAGATCTGAGGTGAGTGCTGGACTGAGGAGAGATGACTAGGGAAAGCTCGGAGGCCTTTCACCAAGCATCTCTGGCTTGTCCGTGTGTCACATAAAGCGTCTGCTAAATAGCCTATATTATTAGATTTATTATATTATTTTACACTGTTCCAAACGGTCAGAAGAAGAGAATAATATTGTAATCCAACAACAACTGTTTGGCACAAATAATAATGACGCAGCGCTCCTATCCCCTCCTTTTTCTCTAGTAATTTCCACAATACGTCAAATGTCTTCCACAGATCTGACTTCCCCTTTCCCGCCTGAGCAACCAGTAAACTATTCACCGTTTTGAGTTATTTTTCATGTCCTCCGCATGCATTTTGCTGTCATGTGTTACTGTGTTCGGAGTTTGTTGATGTGATTATGATAGGCTATAAGTCAGGCCCTATTGGCCACATGCATATGACGCCTACATGTTTCACGTACAGTGAGCAAGGGTTGAGGGAGTAGGGAATGTTTTTCTGAAATCAATTAGGGATTTCGGTGGCAGAACGTTTCAGTCAGAAACAAGTAAGAAACAAAATGGCTGAAATGATGTTTCAGCTTCAGCACAGACAGCGCAATAAACACTTGCTGTGCCGGGGTGCCTTTTCTGCCTCAGTAGGGAGGAGAGTGAGACAATGCGCGCCAGTCACACAGGCACTCGCTGTCATTTTTTTACACAGTGTGACAATTGGGCTCTTTCTTGAATCATTTGTGTATCTTAAACAGTAGGCTACGCTTAAAACATCAGACAAGCTCAGTGCATACAGTCGATTTTATTCAAACACATAAGGTGTGTCTGCCTACAGTATATGTTGAAAAATAAATGTAGACATTTCTACCAATCGAAAAAGGAGTAGAAAGAGAAGGGTAGAACAGGAAAGTAATGACAGAGTGAGAGAGACAGATGGGGAGCTGGCAAACATGTAGTACTTCCACATTGAGTGTGTGTGTGTGTGTGTGTGTGTGTGTGTGTGTGTGCATACGTGCGTCCGTGACACAATAGTGGTAATTATCTTGGCCGTGGAGGGCGCAGAGGGGTGGGGGAGAGAAAATGAGGGAGAAAAGGAGAGAGAGGGGGAGGGGGAGGGAGAGGCAGTAAAACAGGAATATAATCACAGGCCTTTGTGTGAGAGGGAGCAGAGGGCAACTCAGTGTCAGCTGTTATTGAGTGCTTATCCCCTAACACCCTGCTCCGAGCGCACGCACACACACTGACACATGTATACACACACACTGACACATGTATACACACACACTGAGACATATATACACATACACACTGACACATGTATACACACACACTGACACATGTATACACACACACTGAGACATATATACACATACACACAGACACATGTATACACACACACACACACACACACAACACACACTGACACATGTATACACACACACACTGACACATGTATACACACACACTGACACATGTATACACACACTGACACATGTATACACACACACTGACACATGTATACACACATACACACTGACACATGTATACACACACACTGACACATGTATACACACATACACACTGACACATGTATACACACACACTGACACATGTATACACACACACTGACACGTATACACACACACACACTGACACATGTATACACACACACACACTGACACATGTATACACACTGACACATGTATACACACACTGACACATGTATACACACACACTGACACATGTATACACACACACTGACACATGTATACACACACACACACTGACACATGTATACACACACACACACACACAACACACACTGACACATGTATACACACACACTGACACATGTATACACACACACTGACACATGTATACACACACACTGACACATGTATACACACACACTGACACATGTATACACACACACACACACTGACACATATATATATATATATATATATATATATATATATATATATATATATATATATATATACAGTGCCTTGCAAAAGTATTCGGCCCCCTTGAACTTTGCGACCTTTTGCCACATTTCAGGCTTCAAACATAAAGATATAAAACTGTATTTTTTTGTGAAGAATCAACAACAAGTGGAACAACATTTATTGGATATTTCAAACTTTTTTAACAAATCAAAAACTGAAAAATTGGCCGTGCAAAATTATTCAGCCCCCTTAAGTTAATACTTTGTAGCGCCACCTTTTGCTGCGATTACAGCTGTAAGTCGCTTGGGGTATGTCTCTATCAGTTTTGCACATCGAGAGACTGACATTTTTTCCCATTCCTCCTTGCAAAACAGCTCGAGCTCAGTGAGGTTGGATGGAGAGCATTTGTGAACAGCAGTTTTCAGTTCTTTCCACAGATTCTCGATTGGATTCAGGTCTGGACTTTGACTTGGCCATTCTAACACCTGGATATGTTTATTTTTGAACCATTCCATTGTAGATTTTGATTTATGTTTTGGATCATTGTCTTGTTGGAAGACAAATCTCCGTCCCAGTCTCAGGTCTTTTGCAGACTCCATCAGGTTTTCTTTCAGAATGGTCCTGTATTTGGCTCCATCCATCTTCCCATAAATTTTAACCATCTTCCCTGTCCCTGCTGAAGAAAAGCAGGCCCAAACCATGATGCTGCCACCACCATGTTTGACAGTGGGGATGGTGTGTTCAGCTGTGTTGCTTTTACGCCAAACATAACGTTTTGCATTGTTGCCAAAAAGTTCAATTTTGGTTTCATCTGTCCAGAGCACCTTCTTCCACATGTTTGGTGTGTCTCCCAGGTGGCTTGTGGCAAACTTTAAATGACACTTTTTATGGATATCTTTAAGAAATGGCTTTCTTCTTGCCACTCTTCCATAAAGGCCAGATTTGTGCAATATACGACTGATTGTTGTCCTATGGACAGAGTCTCCCACCTCAGCTGTAGATCTCTGCAGTTCATCCAGAGTGATCATGGGCCTCTTGGCTGCATCTCTGATCAGTCTTCTCCTTGTATGAGCTGAAAGTTTAGAGGGACGGCCAGGTCTTGGTAGATTTGCAGTGGTCTGATACTCCTTCCATTTCAATATTATCGCTTGCACAGTGCTCCTTGGGATGTTTAAAGCTTGGGAAATCTTTTTGTATCCAAATCCGGCTTTAAACTTCTTCACAACAGTATCTCGGACCTGCCTGGTGTGTTCCTTGTTCTTCATGATGCTCTCTGCGCTTTTAACGGACCTCTGAGACTATCACAGTGCAGGTGCATTTATACGGAGACTTGATTACACACAGGTGGATTGTATTTATCATCATTAGTCATTTAGGTCAACATTGGATCATTCAGAGATCCTCACTGAACTTCTGGAGAGAGTTTGCTGCACTGAAAGTAAAGGGGCTGAATAATTTTGCACGCCCAATTTTTCAGTTTTTGAAAAGTTTGAAATATCCAATAAATGTCATTCCACTTCATGATTGTGTCCCACTTGTTGTTGATTCTTCACAAAAAAATACAGTTTTATATATTTATGTTTGAAGCCTGAAATGTGGCAAAAGGTCGCAAAGTTCAAGGGGGCCGAATACTTTCGCAAGGCACTGTATATACACACGCACACACCGACACATGTATACACACACACACACACACACACTGACACATGTATACACACACAATGACACATATATACACACACACTGACACACACACCCACACACACACACACACACACACACACACACACACTGACACATGTATACACACACACTGACAAATATATACACACACACTGACACACACCCACCCACACCCACCCACACACACACACACACACACACACTGACACATTTATACACACACACTGACAGATATACACACTGATACAAACACACACACACCAAAGCATGCATTTTCACACCTAGACAGACAGTTTGACAGGCTTTCTAATGCCAAACAAGCCAGTTGTCCGTGGTAACTGGTGTTAGCGTCCCAGTGGTGTCATAACTACAGGTAATACTAGCTAGTTCATTCATTACCCTCTCGTTGAGGTTTCCTATGGAAACCAGTGTCTCAACATGTACTGTAACATCCCATTGAAAACACAAGACAGGACTCTACATAGAACTATTGAACGGTGTTTGTAAGATGTGTGTAAGGGAATAGGAAAGACAGGTTAGCAGAGAGAATAGAGCGAATAGGAAGTAGGGAAGAGACCTTAGCTGTGTGAGTATACAGTGTGACAGAGTAATTAGGGTGAAACTGAAGACCTGGAGAAAGTCACGATGAGGTGAGCGACCCTAGCAGTGTAAATGTATGAGGGAGAGAACAGGACAGAGAGCATGAAGGGGAGAGGGTTAAACACCCGGGGTGTGTTAAAGCCAGCTCTGGCCTCATCAATAATTCCACACCTTGGACTTGATCCCTTAACCCTGAGGATCTCATTCTATTGACTACTGACTGCGGGAAACCTCCAGGTCTAAATTGGGCTTGACATCTGGGATTACTTTCTCTTTCTACCCACTCTCTCTCTCTCTCTCTCTCTCTGTCTCTCTCTCTCTCTCACACACACACACGCTTGATCTCGATTTCTCCTCTCGGTCTCTCTCTCTCTCTTCTCTATAGGGAAGGCTTAGTCCCTACATGTCCTCAATGATAAATAAATGTTTCGCTTTGTCTCGTCATCAATTATGCAGCCTTACTTTAAGTGCTGCTGTGGGGGCATCTATTCTCTCTCTGTCTTTGCCTTATGCTTTCATTCTCTCCATCTCTCGCTCCCTCCATCGCTCCATCCCTCTTTCTCAGGTCAAGGGGTAGATGCGGGCGAGAAACCGAGAAAAGCAGAGCTGACAATAGTACTTCCGACCCTACCTGTGGCTCAGAGAGTGAGGTGCCACGCTTCATGGACATAACAGGAGGGATGGAGGGTTGAGAGAGGGATAGAGGAAGAGAAAGATGGACGGAGAATGTGTTGATAAGTGGAGGGATTTAGCCAACAGTTGCCGGGTAATCTGGTTTGTCCTGCCTATTGTCTTCGTGCTCTCCTTTTTTTCTCGTTTTCGTAATCTCCCCTTTTCACAATTGATGTTGATCCTTCCTAATCCTTTGTGCCGGTAGGTTTGTCTTTGAGTTGCCCTGATATAACGTTACCAAACACTTGTTGTTGCATTCTATCATGACATGATGCGGAAGCGTGAAGAGCCGTTGAAAGAAGGGAGTGGGAGAGAAGACGATGAGAGAGAGAGAACTAAAAGAGAGATAGAGAGGGCCTCGGAGTCACTGTCGTCATAACAGCAACGCAATTTCCCATCTCCACGGCAGTGTTTTGACAGGCTTTCTAATGCCAAACAAGCCAGTTTCCCGCGGTAACTGGTGGTAGCGTCCCAGTGGTGCCATGGAGACGGTGTCGTACCGACCGTTTTGGTTGGCGTGTGGATGTGGCAGTGCCACCTTTCGCCACGGGACCGCGTCAAAGATGGGACGTCACGTTGACCGACGGAACAGGGGAGAGAGGAAGAGAACGGGGCAAAGACCCGATGAGATATAAGGCGTGATGAACGGAGAGAGGGATGGAGTGGCAGGGAGAGAGTTAGAGGAAGAGAGGGAAGGAGAGGTGGCCTAGAAGGGAAGGGCAGGGCGATTGACAGTAGTCAGTTTATAGCACACTGACCGCAGCGCCCTGCTCTACTCTAAAAACTCCATCACAGCGGGTGTGTGTTATTTAACCGGGTAGGCCAGTTGAGAACAGGTTCTCATTTGCAACTGCGACCTGGCCAAGATAAAGCACAAGCAATGCGACACAGAAAACAACACAGAGTTACACATGGAGTAAACAATAAACAAGCCATTAACACAGTAAACAAGTCAATAAACACAGTAGGGAAAAAAAAAGTATATATACAGTGTGTGCAAAAGGCATGAGGAGGTAGGCAATAAATAGGCCATAGGAGTGAATAATTACAATTTAGCAGATTAACACTGGAGTGATAAATGATCAGATGATGATGTGCAAGTAGAGATACTGGTGTGCAATAGAGCAGAAAAGTAAATCAAATACAAACAGTATGGGGATGAGGTAGGTAGATTGGGTTGGGCTATTTACAGATGGACTATGTACAGCGGCAGCGATCGGTTAGCTGCTCAGATAGTTGATGTTTAAAGTCTGTGAGGGAAATTAAGGTCGACAGATTATGATTTGTCAACACCGATACCGATTATTGGAGGACCAAAAAAAAGCCCGATACCGATTAATCGGCCGATTTATTTATTTGTACAATAATACTGAATGAACACTTATTTTAACTTAATATAATACACCAATAAAATAAATGTAGCCTAAAATAAAGAATGAAGCATGTTCAATTTGGTTTAAATAATGCAAAAACAAAGTGTTGGAGAAGAAAGTAAAAGTGCAATATGTGCCATGTAAAATAGCTAACATTTAAGTTCCTTGCTCACAACATGAGAACATATGAAAGCTGGTGGTTCCTTTTAACATGAGTCTTCAATATTCCCAGATAAGAAGTTTTAAGTTGTAGTTATTATAGGAATAATAGGCCTATTTCTTTCTATACCATTTGTATTTCATATACCTTTGACTATTGGATGTTGTTGGATGTTGTTATAGGCACTTTAGTATTGCCAGTGTAACGGTATAGCTTCCGTCCCTCTCCTCGCTCCTACCTGGGCTCGAACTTGGAACACAACGACAACAGCCACCCTCGAAGCCTCGTTACCCATCGCTCCACGAAAGCCGAAGGCCCTTGCAGAGCAAGGAGAACAACTACTCCAAGTCTCAGAGCGAGTGACTTTCGAAACGCTATTAGCATGCACCCCGCTAACTAGCTAGCAATTTCACATCGGCTACACCAGCCTAATCTCAGGAGTTGATAGGCTTGAAGTCATAAACGACTCAATGCTTGAAGCATTGCGAAGAGCTACTGGCAAAACGCATGAAAGTGCTGTTTGAATGAATGCGTACGAGCCTGCTGCTGCCTACCATCGCTCAGTCAGACTACTCTATCAAATATCAAATAGTATACTTATTTATAACATAATAACACACAGAAATACGAGCCTTTGGTCATTAATATGGTCAAATCCGGAAGCTAACGTTTCGAAAACAAAACGTTTATTATTTCAGTGAAATACGGAACCGTTCAGTATTTTTTCTAATGGGTGGCATCCCTAACTCTAAATATTGCTGTTACATTGTACAACCTTCAATGTTATGTTATAATTATGTACAATTCTGGCAAATTAATTACGGTCTTTGTTAGGAATAAATGGACTTCACCCAGTTCGCAACGAGCCAGGCGGCTCAAACTGCTGCATATACCCTGACTACTTGCACGGAACGCAAGAGAAGTGACACAATTTCCCTAGAAATGTATGTTAGCAGGCAATATTAACTAAATATGCAGGTTTAAAAATATATACCTGTGTATTGTTTTTAAAGAAAGGCATTGATATTTATGGTTAGGTTTGGTGCAACGATTCGATGAGAATTAATTGCATCGATTATATGCAATGCAGGAGACGCTAGATAAACTAGTAACATCATCAACCATGTGTAGTTAACTAGTGATTATGTGAAGATTGATTGTTTTTCTAAGTTTAATGCTAGCTAGCAACTTACCTTGGCTTCTTGCTGCCCTCACGTAACAGGTAGTCAGCCTGCCACGCAGGCTCCTCGTGGAGTGCAATGTAAGGCAGGTGGGTAGAGCATTGGACTAGTAACCGGAAGGTTGCAAAAACGAATCCCCGAGCTGACAAGGTTAAAATCTGTCGTTCTGCCCCTGAAAAAGGCAGTTAACCCACCGTTCCTAGGCTGTCATTGAAAATAAGAATGTGTTGTTAACTGACTTGCCTAGTTAAATAAAGGTGTAAAAAAATAAATATGATTAAAAAAAATAATCGGCCAAATCGGTGTCCAAAAATACAGATTTCCGATTGTCATGAAAACTTGAAATCGTCCCTAATTAATCGGCCATTCCGATTAATCGGTCGACCTCTAGTGTGTGCGTGTGTGTGTGCGCATGTGGGTGTGTGTGTTTGTGCATGTGTGTTCCTCTGTCTCAGAGTGTATCCATGTTTTCCACGTGTGTGCATGTAAAGTGCGAGACTTCATGTAGTATGACAGCATAAATGCCTCTGAGTGTGTGTTAGCATTTGGAGCGTGTGTAATGTCATCTGTAGGGTGTGGGTCTGTGTGTCATGTTCGAGGGGGTTGCACCAGAGGGTGTGTCCCCCCATAAGTCTCTGCTCTCCACTGTCTCACTGTCAGTCATAGACACACTGAGAGACACTCACGCCACATCACTCTGACACATATCTGGCCAACTGTCGTTTGATCTTACCGCCTCTGCAAAGACGTGTGTGTGTGTGTGTGTGTGTGTGTGTGTGTGTGTGTGTGTGTGTGTGTGTGTGTGTGTGTGTGTGTGTGTGTGTGTGTGTGTGTGTCTGATTCTGGGTGTCCTCTTGTTGTACAGTCACATCAAATCAAAACATGGAACTCACTCTGGCCTACAGCTCATTTCCTCCCCTTCTATTTCTCCCTCCTCCCCTCCTCTGTTTTGGACCTCTGGGGCTGTGTGTGGGAGATCTGTGCACTCCCGTAGGGGTGAGGGGTGGGTGGACTGGGTGTAGGGGGCTTGTAGGGGTGCGTTTGGGGCATAACATAGTTGACATGTGCCTGGTGCTGAAGTATGCCACATGGCTGCCTGACTGACTAATAGGGATGTGGTAAGGCAGCTCTGATGCCCCTTGTCAACCCCTAAACAGCAGAGGTCAGAGGGCACTGGCAAGGGACCTTTCCCATCCAGGGCTTAATGGCCTGAAGTATGTATCAACATGTTTATATACAGTGCCTTGCGAAAGTATTCGGCCCCCTTGAACTTTGCGACCTTTTGCCACATTTCAGGCTTCAAACATAAAGATATAAAACTGTATTTTTTTGTGAAGAATCAACAACAAGTGGGACACAATCATGAAGTGGAACGACATTTATTGGATATTTCAAACTTTTTTAACAAATCAAAAACTGAAAAATTGGCCGTGCAAAATTATTCAGCCCCCTTAAGTTAATACTTTGTAGCGCCACCTTTTGCTGCGATTACAGCTGTAAGTCGCTTGGGGTATGTCTCTATCAGTTTTGCACATCGAGAGACTGACATTTTTTCCCATTCCTCCTTGCAAAACAGCTCGAGCTCAGTGAGGTTGGATGGAGAGCATTTGTGAACAGCAGTTTTCAGTTCTTTCCACAGATTCTCGATTGGATTCAGGTCTGTACTTTGACTTGGCCATTCTAACACCTGGATATGTTTATTTTTGAACCATTCCATTGTAGATTTTGCTTTATGTTTTGGATCATTGTCTTGTTGGAAGACAAATCTCCGTCCCAGTCTCAGGTCTTTTGCAGACTCCATCAGGTTTTCTTCCAGAATGGTCCTGTATTTGGCTCCATCCATCTTCCCATCAATTTTAACCATCTTCCCTGTCCCTGCTGAAGAAAAGCAGGCCCAAACCATGATGCTGCCACCACCATGTTTGACAGTGGGGATGGTGTGTTCAGGGTGATGAGCTGTGTTGCTTTTACGCCAGACATAACATTTTTCATTGTTGCCAAAAAGTTCAATTTTGGTTTCATCTGACCAGAGCACCTTCTTCCACATGTTTGGTGTGTCTCCCAGGTGGCTTGTGGCAAACTTTAAACAACACTTTTTATGGATATCTTTAAGAAATGGCTTTCTTCTTGCCACTCTTCCATAAAGGCCAGATTTGTGCAATATACAACTGATTGTTGTCCTATGGACAGAGTCTCCCACCTCAGCTGTAGATCTCTGCAGTTCATCCAGAGTGATCATGGGTCTCTTGGCTGCATCTCTGATCAGTCTTCTCCTTGTATGAGCTGAAAGTTTAGAGGGACGGCCAGGTCTTGGTAGATTTGCAGTGGTCTGATACTCCTTCCATTTCAATATTATCGCTTGCACAGTGCTCCTTGGGATGTTTAAAGCTTGGGAAATCTTTTTGTATCCAAATCCGGCTTTAAACTTCTTCACAACAGTATCTCGGACCTGCCTGGTGTGTTCCTTGTTCTTCATGATGCTCTCTGCGCTTTTAACGGACCTCTGAGACTATCACAGTGCAGGTGCATTTATATGGAGACTTGATTACACACAGGTGGATTGTATTTATCATCATTAGTCATTTAGGTCAACATTGGATCATTCAGAAATCCTCACTGAACTTCTGGAGAGAGTTTGCTGCACTGAAAGTAAAGGGGCTGAATAATTTTGCACGCCCAATTTTTCAGTTTTTGATTTGTTAAAAAAGTTTGAAATATCCAATAAATGTCATTCCACTTGATTTTGTCCCACTTGTTGTTGATTCTTCACAAAAAAATACACTTTTATATCTTTATGTTTGAAGCCTGAAATGTGGCAAAAGGTCGCAAAGTTCAAGGGGGCCGAATACTTTCGCAAGGCACTGTATATTGAGTGCATACACATGGACACACACACACACACACACACACACACACACACACACAGTCTTGTACAACTAAGATTGTGGTGACACACAATTCAGTCACATTCCAAATCCAATTTTCCCAAACCCCTAACCCTAACCCACACTTTTACCCTAACCCTAACCCACACTTTTACCCTAACCCTAACCCACACTTTTACCCTAACCCTAACCCACACTTTTACCCTAACCCTAACCCACACTTTTACCCTAACCCTAACCCACACTTTTACCCTAACCCTAACCCACACTTTTACCCTAACCCTAACCCACACTTTTACCCTAACCCTAACCCACACTTTTACCCTAACCCTAACCCACACTTTTACCCTAACCCTAACCCACACTTTTACCCTAACCCTAACCCACACTTTTACCCTAACCCTAACCCACACTTTTACCCTAACCCTAACCCACACTTTTACCCTAACCCTAACCCACACTTTTACCTTAACCCTAACCCACACTTTTACCCTAACCCTAACCCACACTTTTACCCTAACCCTAACCCACACTTTTACCCTAACCCTAACCCACACTTTTACCCTAACCCTAACCCACACTTTTACCCTAACCCTAACCCACACTTTTACCCTAACCCTAACCCTAACCCTTACCCTAACCCTAGCTCCTAACCCTAACCCTTACCCTAACCCTAGCTCCTAACCCTAACCCTTACCCTAACCCTAGCTCCTAACCCTAAAACTAATCCCTAGCCCCTAGCCCCTAACCATAACCCTTAATGTAATTCTTACCCTAACACTAATTCTAACTAATTCTAAGAAAATGTCCCCAGTTGGTCAAATGTTTGTTTGTTTAA